>NC_135553.1:8935000-8977500 GCF_964340395.1 Glandiceps talaboti | reverse complement strand
TTCCAATCTCAAGGGAAGCAACTATAAATGTTATTTATTTAATGTATTCTTGCACACACTTCAAAGCATTAATTATTTTCGACGGCAATGCTATCCATAGGGCATGCAAATCGTTATAAATTCTCATCTGCTTGCTCATTCAGTTGTCACGTTCTCTCCAAAGGCACTAATTGTGATATTTAATCTAATTACACTAAAATTGAATCCGTGTGTAAGCAATAGTCCATGGTTGTCCTGAATAGGTTAGGTTAATACAACCGCTGCAGCAGTTGTTTAGACAATGTCTCTGATCAGAATGTCGTTTTATCAGTGGTGGACAATTAAAATTGACTGAGGGCACTGGAAATTCTACTCCTTATCACACTATCAAACTGGCATATATTTATACAGTACAGCAGGTGCCTCTGATGTAGGTTCTCGCCATGTTCTTATCATTTTGTACATGTCTGAGAAAGTCAGTCATATCACAGTATGCCATATGACTCACTTTCACAGACATAAATAAAGGGGCACCTTATTTAAATAAGAGGCACCAGATGTTGTTTTTGTATTAACCACAGACAAGTTAGTTGTCTGTGTATCAATGTATGCTAGTTTGATAGTGTGATAAGGAGAAGACTTTTCGGCAGCTGCAAAGTCGGGTTTAATTGTCCACCACTGATAAAATGATGTTTTGAGCACAGAAAGCTGTACATAACTACTGCCAAGGTTGTAAAATAACCACCACATCCTTTAATAGTTCATTTATCTCGCTGAAATCATCGATAAAACAAAGGACCATGTTATTTATATTCAAGTCATGTATTGCAGCTTTTCAGATCACCACCTTTGTCTCAAATTATTTTCCCGGACCAAAAATGACAAACGCCAAAAAGGTCGATGTGTTAGTGCTTGACCAGAATCTTTCCAACAAAGACTACAATCTTTCTTTTCGATTTTTGTAATACTGAGATTAAGAAACACATGTCTTTTTCGAAGTTTGGGGCTCATATCTAGTGAAACGTTATTGACCGGCTTACTGCATAGGGGCGTGTACATGTAATATTTAATAGATTGTTGTTTTCCAGGTCTACAGACTAAATATAACAACCTTTTGACTATACATATTCCTACCTGTAAGGAGAAAAGAGATTTTTAAATATTAGATATTAAATATTTTTATGTAGTATAGAGATTGATACATTTGTAGCAGCAAGATTCGTATATTTTCCTAAGAAAACGGCAATCTAAGCAATAATACATTCCCTAGACTGTCGACAGTCGCTCGCGCCTTTTTTCCCTACGTTTTATCTAAACTTAAGTCGTTGCGGCGCTCCGATCCGGCGCAATACTACATACTGATATCGAGGGCCGAAGGCATATAATACATGTAACGTTCTGACCAACTAGTTTCTTCCCAATCCATCTCATCTATGAGGTACCGTACCGTCTTGGACTGTGTGTTGAATAGAACTCACAACGAAACGTACGTATCTGGTTCAACGAACGCCAAGCTAACCACTTGGTTGATTTTATTACATGACCAATATCCGTCTCCGTTCTACCTCTAGATGGGCTAAAAACCCAACTTAAATACATTTCAAGTCTTACATAAATCCCTATTCTTAGCGTATGACGTATTCCTAAGCCTTATGAAAGACATCATCTGAGATTCAATATCCAATCACCTTGTCTAGATTAGAAATAAAAAAATCATATCTCAAAGACCATAAAATAGTTGGGTGATATTATAATTATACTTCTACAAAATAATGAAGTCATATAATGTAGTTCTAAAATTAAAACATCATGTCATATTAAAACTTGTTGACAGTTCAATCGTACCTGGTACAAACAATTCCGAAATACCCAATGTTGTGATGTCGAAGACCTATGTTGTTAGGCGTAACTGAATATCTCTGTATGTACAAAGTTTAAATGCTTTTTGACTTTTTGAGTTCATGATGAATATTACCAAAATATCCTGAAGGCTGAATGGATATAATTTACATCTGTGACTCGTAACACTAGCTAGCTGTGGACACCTTTGGCTTTTCTGAAACTTATGGGCGAGGTTTTGAAAATAAAGCAGTGATCTGACATCTGTTCCATTCAATACTAGGGCAATGTTCTAGATAAGAACGAAAATGTGTCGACAAACATCCTTCTGTTTCACCTTTCCATTATCAAATTGCTCTATAAGGAAGGAGTCCCAGTGGTATAGTCTACAGTATTCTGGTGGCAATGGCTAAGACATAAATTAAAGGATTTAGCATTCTCTAAGTTCATGGGGATAAAGCACTGAATATACGCCCTTTTTAAACTTCCAAGTCACATTCGTAGAGTTAGTGTGTATATCATATTACATATTTAGGTTGTCAACTTCTTGCCAGTATTATGGACATCTTGCCTGAGAAATGAAGTTTGAAATTCTAGTAAGATAGTAATCTACTGTATCATGAGCACGTCTTTGCAATTGTATTTCCCCAGACGTTAGAGTGTAGATGGGTAAATACTAGCCAAGTCGATACTTTCTGTGCAACCTTTTGAACCTACGCTGGGTGCTTATTAAAGCTATTTGTTTTAGACGTTGTACGTGGCTACACTAAAAATGTATCAGGAAGTCTGAGCTCTTCCTTAGAAAACTTCCACTGTAAGTCATAAGACATAACATCAAGGTCTTTGACTTTCTTTAAAAACTTAAGTTTTTTAACAGTGAGAAGACCCAGTTTTGTTTGCTCTCTGAAATTACATTGATATGGTATGACAAGTTATATCAAATACTGCGCAGTTTGTAATTGATGAGACTGGAATTCTGCGTGGATATATATAAACTGTCATTCTGTAGAGATGTTCCCAAGTCATAATTGTAATTAGTAATGTGCTTATAAAATTCTCATGAACGGACTCGACTGACGCCAATAGTAATATAAATCAATGTGGTGTGGCTTCTAAGAGCTCATATAAATTGTGCATAAGGTCGATGCCTATCACAACACAATTACAGATCGATCTTGTGGACAGGCAGGCCATTCATTATTCGCCATACAAACGAAACACTCTGATTGCAAAAGGTTGATTTAAGTATATGAGAGATGTTACGCTAGCGCGCACACACGCACACACACACACACACACACACACACACAGTATAGCCTCGGGATAATGCAAAATGCATATCACATACAGTATATGGGGTTTTCTTGATTCTTCGCCTTTTAAGAAGTGCTATCCTATGGGGTAAGAGTTCGAATACAATTTCACACTAGCATTTACCTGTTATATGCCCTGGCATCTTCTGTGAAAAAAGTTTCTTAGGCATCAATGAAATAAAATGACAAACGAAATGCGCTGCGTAGGTTGTCTTATATCTAGGTCATTATGGATTGCAAGTAAAATGTGAATGTACGTAGTTTGTAGTTAAAGCATTCTATGAAATACAAAGCAAAACAGTTTGATGCAATGGGTCACCTGTATTTGTTAACATGAATGCTACCATCGTTTCATTTTTACGTCATGTTTGAAAAGAATATGCAAAGTTAACATTAATCATCGAACGCGACAGTAAGTCTGAAGAAACATCCTTATCAATCATGGCAAAATTATCAGTGGCAAGTTAAACTTAAGATAGTAAAATCAGGGATTTCCTTAACGAGCTACGTATACTAAGGGTAATATGAAATATTCATTTTGTGGTATGCACAGAGGAAATGCAATCAATGCATGCAGATCAATGAAGTCGCCTGGCTGACCAAAGACAATCTGAATATTTCACGGTCAGCGAGTTTGACAGGGACAGTTTAATCCCCAGTGGATGCAAAGGAGTGTACATCCGAGCCAGGTAATCCCTACATAATAGCTAACAGTCGGGAGAAACATGGAAAAGAGACGGAGTTTGACATTCATGTGCTGATGAAAGTAATTTGGTAATGGGGTAAAGGAGTCTTAATTTGTTTCCAGGGTCATTCAACTTTCTCATTTGTTGCAATGGTCATTGGAGATTAGACACAGCAACACGGCTAAATTAGTGATGTTGTATGAACAGTGCATGAGGCTAGTTTCACACTTGCCTACATATGTACAAAACATACACACGGGCAAAATAACGTTGCGTGGTTGTGCAAGATTAGTGTACATGTGTACTTTGTATAACATGTTTACAGTTCAGACGAAAGATATCGTGCTTCTTTCTTTTACCATTGGAATTTGACAGTATAGACGTTCTAGTACCGTTCACACAACTAGGAAAAGTTCGTTATCGGTAGCCAGAAATCTTCCCTGGGTCACTTGTATCAGTCGGCAATGAAATTGTTCTTACTGTTTTCGGATGTATTAACACTCGAGTGCTACTTTCCTGGCCGAGTATAAATAAATTGATTAAAAAACAGTAGTTATTTTAAACGATGAAAACTATTTTAAAGTACTTGTTCGTGATCTTTATTTTATTGTAGTTCTTGGTTTCCATCAGTGTGTGAGCTACATGATTGTTCAGTACTGTTGTGATGTATCTGTTGATAAGTCTTGAGATACTTTCTCCGACTTTACGATTGGGCGATCTTTGAATACCGCTCTCGCATCTGACTGCGTTAGTATTCCGAATGGTGCAAATAAAGATATATTCAGTACTAAGTATGTGCCAACAACTCCAAAGTAAAAGTCATGGTTAAACAAGCCAACTTCTGTCAACTATCACAGACATCGACGGTCCTGTACAAGTTCGTTTTCGTCATAGAACTAGTAGCAAGAAGCCTGTTCAATTATTAACGACACTTTCATTAAGTATTTATATTGTGCATTAACAGCTTGAGAAAGTATTATGTCCCAGTGTCTGTCAGATCATAACCTCATAGCATGTAGTCTCCAGTCTCTAGTCAACAAAAATGTACAGTTTAACCCGAGTTTAACCCATTCAGAAGTCATTGGATATCATTCTCTGGGTCAACTACTTCCTATTTGATAGTGGCAATGTGGATATAGATGCATGCCCAGCATACATAGTACATGTCTTGTTTATGTGATAAATATGTGATCCCACAAAATCAAGAAATGAATCATAAAAAAGTATGATTCCTGTAGTGCATATCGTCTCACCTTCGGTTCGACGATGTATCCTTCCGCGAACCATAGTCGTATTGGAGTCGTATTACTAGTATAACATAACACTATTGTTTTATTGCCTATAGTTTACAATGTTTCGGGACAAGTGGAGTGTAATGTCAAAGTCCCAAGACACTTGGTAGAATACGATTAAGTTGGTCAAGAAAGTTGAAAACGTCCGAATCGTCTGGAAAGTTCCAAGTGATGAATGAAGGTTAGACGTACATAAAACTCTCGGCACTGTAAAGTTTATATTGCCAGCTAAATGTCATCTCATAACTGTTTCATCCAGACCATCATATTAAAAAATGAGACAGAGTCCATGACTGCATTGCTAAGTCATAAATTCTGCATGCGTGTTTGGCACTATTTCCCTAGTCATGACACTAACAAACAGCTCACTAAGCAACATAACAATCAAAAGTCAGCAGACTATAACAAATGGAGGGAAATTGAGAAAAGAAGAATTGTGCCGTCAAGTGTCAAAAATGTACATACTGTGAAAACACGACAAGAATGGCCAAGAGCTAGAATGATGTCCTATAAACAACGGAGAGGACTACATAGTTGTGCAACGCATATCAGTCAGTAAAATTTATGGAACGAAAAATATAGTGAAGCCATAATGATTACATATTATTCTTTTGTTTTAGTTAAACGTTTTCTATATATAGCTCTACCCCCAAAAAACAATCTTGTTTTTCACAACAGAATTTCAATCTTAATCCGTGTTGGGCTTTTAACATAAATACGCCTATAAAATAAACTGTTTAAAGTCTTGCTATTACTTTAGTCAAATAAAACTCTTGTCCATTCTCAGTTCAAATCAAGGAAAGAAATCAGGGCTCACCATACACATACTGTGTTAACTCTATGGGGAAATAAAAGTTTGCCAATTTTCTTAAAAAACAAAACGGTGGACCCAAAATTTCTTTAATTATTTAAAAAGAACCGGAAGCAAGCTTCCATATAGCAAAGTTTGGAAGGATTTTCAGAAATTTTGAATTTTTGAGCGAAATTCGTTCCCAGACCTATCCTACCATAAGCTGTAATTGATGTTACTTTGTGTGTCATTCTTAGGCCTACTGTATTATCCACACCGACCATTAACAACAGCTGCAATTGAAATTTAAAAAGGTCATGTTGTTATATGTAGCCTAAGGGTACTTTCAAAAGTAGGTAACATACTTATGATGTTCAGACACTGCACGTTATACATTTGTATTTCAAACGCCTTTAAAGTTGTCCATCTATCCAACCACCCAATGACATTCTTACTATCTTACGTGTAGCATATTCAGTTTCTTGTTGGTTTCTGCGTGGTTGTATCAAACAGGGCCAGTGGACACTTAACGTGAAACGGGAGTTAAAACGTGCGATATATAGTGTAGCTTTTTCTATCGTACTGCTTCCGACACTACCAAATACAATATACTACCCGCGACAGTGACGTACTACACTACAACGTCCATTACAACGTTTATTTTTCTGCCGGGGAGGGGAATCAAATCCTTGTTATATCTCTTTCACCACGAATGATTAGATACTCTATATAACAATCTCTATCCTATCAGCTCCCAATCTATAAAGCTGGGTTTACTTGGACACAATAGTGGTGATTTATTTTATCTGTAGGCGTATTGATGTCACTATCTTGTTGCGCAGACGAAAAGATAGTGTAGTATCAAAAAATTGAAAACGAGGCTACTGAATCCCCCATGAAATAGAGCCGAACTTATGATAGAAGTCCCTGCTTATCTGATTCCCAAGTGACATATATCACGATTGGTATATGCCATTAAGGCTTCTGTAAATCATCCAGTTTGAATCAACAGATTATTATTGCATTAGTCAAAAGAGTCAACAAAGTCAAGAAAGTATTTCTATTGAACAATGTCAAGTCTGTAATTGAAGGGGAATTAAAGTGCAGCTTCGCGATGTTATATATCTTACTTGCAAGACGTTCATTTGCAGGAGCTAACACTAAGCTGGCTCTTCATTTTGAATATCTCGTGTACTTTCCTTTTTTCGGTTGTTAATTCGCACACACTTATGTTTAGTATATATTAAATATTATATGCTAAGGGGTTGTTATTTATCTTCTACTTAAACTCCAAAAGAGCACAGTGAACTAAATTCTGCAATTTAAGGAAATAACTTAAAATATCTGGAAAAGCCAACGCAAGGCGTCTACCTTGTCCATCGAATGTCGTCTGCTAAATAAAAAGCTAGTTTCATTTCTCGTTTGAATAAAGTTCCTTTTCGTGATACCTCAAACCACTAGAGTGTTCTGAGGTGATACCGAATATGTGGAAAGTACCTTGAACTAGATAAATATCAATGAATAGAGAAAAGTAGGATTCGTGATTCGAAATAATAACTCCTATATAATGCTCAGAATCTATTGCTATGCAAGTATTGTGAAGAGGACGTCACGTGTAAAACATATGTTTGGGATGATAACGCTTAGACGAGTCGTCACTAACAAGCCGAATCAAATAAGACATTCATATTGAATGCTATAAGCAATGTTGGTAAGATATCTGTCGAGACAGATGATAAAATGTAGCTACACTTACTAGTAAGATATCTGTCGAGACAGATGATAAAATGTAGCAATGCTAGTATAAGATATTTGACAACCAGACAACAAAATGTAGCAGTCCTTGTAAGATATCAGTCAGCCAATCTTTGAATGGAGACAGATGATAAAATGTAGCAATGCTAGTAAGATATTTGACAACCCGACAACAAAATGTAGCAGTCCTAGTAAGACATCAGTCAGCCAATCTTTGAATAGAAAATCTTTTGTCTTACCCGGCGACAGTTTATTATGCACTGGGTTATTTTCATTTTCATCATCCTTTCAGAGTTTGCGCTTATGTATGTGTGCATGTCGCTTGCTATCAAATCTAGTCCATGGAAAATATTTGAAGGTATATTTGTTTGTCTTCTTCCTTTGTGGCAAATAATCAATCCCCCATGATCCATAAGTCAAGGTTTGTGTAATCAATTTTGATCCCAAGGTTAAACCCAAGAGGGACAATAAAAAAAACATATAGCTGTGTATTGATTCTCTTCTAGGAATAATTGGATCCATTCAATATTTCAAGGCTTCCCTTCAAATTACCATGTTTGTCATCCCTGGAAGGAAACTTGCGATTAATTATATATATATATATATATATATATATATATATATATATATATATATATATATATATATATATATATATATATATATATATATACATATATATATATATATATATATATATATATATATATATATATATACTTTCTTGACTTTGTCGACTTTTTTGACTAATGCAATATATATATATATATATATATATATATATATATATATATATATATATATATATATATATAAACCTCTGTTGATTTCAATGTCATACCACGGCTGCTTGTTATTTGTATATTTTGGGGAGTTATATATATATATATATATATATATATATATATATATATATATATATATATATATATATATATATATATATATATATATATATATATATATATATATATAGAAAAAAAAAACCTCTGTTGATTTCAATGTCATACCACGGCTGCTTGTTATTTGTATATTTTGGGGAGTTATTAGGTTCTAAAAGATAGCTAATGGGTTTGATATGTACAAGTATGGGTTTGATATGTACAGGTATGGGTTTGATATGTACAAGTATGGGTTTGATATGTACAAGTATGGGAACAGAAAACCGTCTTGCAAAAGAAGCAACGTTCTTCGAGCGAACGGTAAGTGAAACGAGGCGCGTCACACAAAGTTTGCAAACGACGTTTTACAGTGGGCCCTCGCTAACTCGCGCCTCGGTAAGTCGCGGATTCGGCTAAGTCGCGGGTGTCACCTTGGATCCCATTTTTTCTTTAGTGTATTTTTTTAAACAAATGGCACGCCTGCCAATTTGCACTTCTCGGCTAGTCAACAAACATGTCGACCATTTTCGTCTGACTGGTGAACGGTGCATTGATCGATTCGACTCGCAGGATTCGTCAGTCGAATTCGAACATTGTCCACAAAAACAAATTAATAACTAAAGCTTTCTCGCATTAATATATCGTTTGATTTGATTGATTTAGAAGTCAACTAAAAACGTTTTGTTTCTTCAAAATTTTGAGGAAAAACGTCATTTATATAACGAAATTTCGGGCTACGAATAACTGCATACGTTCATCACTTGCGTCTCTATGTTTATCTACCGACATCATGCATCATGCCACTGGCGTGTTGCCGAATCTTGCGATTTCTCAACTCAACCCCACCATTTAGGAATGTTACTGGACTGAGAAACATAAAAAAATAGTTGTTGTTTTAGAATATATAAAACAAATCCCGTTATTCGATGATATAAAAGTCAAAACTGCACTTCCGCAACCCGGAAATTCAACAGCATTTCTTGGCCCTACCATGGCCGCCAGGCGTGAGCTTGTAAGTTGACCGTGCAAAAAACAAAAAAGAAAGTCTAGCCGCGATTGATGCTTTGAGAGTCACACAATTGTACGATAATCTTCCTCAAAGATTTACTGTTAACCCAGGACTGTTACAATATTACGTCCATGCGTCCATCACAATAAATTTCGAATACATACCGTCATGTTCGTGAAGAGATTTATTGAAACTTTGATTTCGTGCGTATCTTTTTTTTAAATGAATATCGCCCATGAACTTGCACTCATAAAAACATGTACAGTACTAGTTTCACCAGCACATTACTGAAGAATGAAGAAAAGCTGACGTGTGACGTGTGTTAATGTGTGGTTATGAATATTTAATGAGCACCTCGCTAAGTCGCGGCCCTCGTTAAGTCGCGGGTTTCTTGATGGACCCGGACACCCGCGAGTTAGCGAGGGTCTACTGTATTACAACATGAATGCATTCATGACAATTCCGCATACACTTTCCCTTCCCCTTCAACTTTTAAGAGTAATCAGATAAAATTTCATGCCGTATTGAAGATAGCAATTGACATCATAATTGCATAAGAAGGTTTCTCATATCAGTATTCTTTAGTACATAAATATACCGACAAACATTTATACGAGACATTAAGCTTATTTTACTTCAAATCACAAATCCTATTTTCTCCATGTTATGATATTTATCTAGTTCAAGGTAGTTTCACATAATAAGTATCATGAAAAGGAATTTCGGGGAAATATAATATAAAAATACGCAAAAAGGAAAGGTACCAAAATGTTCTTTTTGTAAGGAAGTTTTCTACTCCCAGATTTATACATTCCAAACCCATAAGCCGTTCTTTAGATAATCCGGTTACTTCCAAAAACATGTAAATGACCACAGGGACACGTATTCTTGCTTTGATTATTGTTTTCCCATTGGAAATATCACACGAATCATGCTACTACAATTGTTTCTATGCACTGTATACTATGAAACAATTATTTTTTCAGATAGATTTTTCAGATACAGTTAGGGGAAATATATTCAACTCGCAGTGTTATTTTATTTTGAGCCTGTAGACAAAGAAAACAACATTGCAAGTAGTACTATGTGTTCCTATATATAAAATTATAATTACGGCTTGACATTGAGATTAACAAGTACAGAAATTGACTCAATATATATGTAAAAATATTCAATTAATAGAAAACTTTCTTCCAGGAATGACAAAACCATGATGTTTATTTGAAGGGAAATGGACAAAACATGTTTATTTGAAGGGAAGACTTGAATCGACTTAAAGTATTCTTAGAAGCTATTCGTTCTTTTTAACTACTTCCCCTTGGGCCAAACCTTGCGATGAAAATTAATTAGATATACCTTAGGCTGATCTATGAGATCACGGGGGGATTAATTCTTTGCCTATTTCATGAGCATGTTAAAACATCAGCACTCACTCTGAAAGTATAACAGAACTGAATATAAATCCGAATAGCAAATGCTAAGGCCAAAAAAAATATATCTTGTTCTGGTCAGCGCGCGCGTGCCCTGAATACCCTCACGTCGATCCTTTTTTTTCCGATAATTTTTGCTTTCCCGTTCCTTATTTATTCCTGATATCAGGAGAACAAGCAGCTGAAATCTACCCTACATGCCAAGACTGCTTAAATACAAAGCCTAAACTGCTTCGAAGAAAAAGGAAGTTTTTCAAGAGATAAATATGATAGAACAGAGTAGGTAAAGTGTCAAAAAAATGTGTATTTTTACTAATTTCCAAAAAAGAAAATTAGAAAAAAAAAATTCGCGTCGTCGTACCACTTTAGAAAGTTTACCCTGACCAGAACCAGATATTTTTTTTTGGCCTAAGCTCTTAATGACCAGGGTTGTGTGTGTCTCAAACAAGGATTGTGTGTGTCTCAAACACACAAATTCTAAGCTTTTATGACAAAGAGTGTTTAAAAATAAAATAAAATAAAAAATATACCTACCCCACGTATTCTAAAATTGAGCGTTACTGGAACCACACAATTCTTTTTTTTTGGTAAAGGCCTTATCGACTTTCATTTCTAACTAACCATACCGACAATGTTCAAAGAGCCCAAAAATTGGCAATGCAGCCTAATCATCTAGCACAATTCAGCGACCAAACATTGAGGGATGACGATAAGTGGTAGAAGTAGGCATTTTGATTTCAAAATGCTTTAGATGAGGCGCCATTCAGAAAATGCAGACGTTGGAACTGAGCCCTGAATTTCAAAGAGAAATCCTCGTTTTATTCGCCAATTAAATCAATATCTACTCAGCCAATAAAATGACTGATAAGGAAAGCATGACAAATCTGGTAAGGAGAAAGCTTTAGGTCAGAGCCTTTGTGGCTTTGTGCTAGAAAAGTTTATATTTTATAAATGAAAGACATGTCATTGCACTGATAACCAAATCGTTGCTTTATCTTATACTGAAAGGAATTTTCTTTTTATCAATCTGAGAAAGTTATGACTTGCTTTTGACTTGCTTCTGAAAAAAATATACACCATTCCTCTACCACACTTACTCCTCACTAACTTCTTTGTATGTATGTATGTATGTATGTATGTATGTATGTATGTATGTATGTATGTATGTATGTATGTATGTCTCTCTCTCCCCCTCTCTCCCTCGCTCCCTCCCTCCCAGTAGGACATGCGTAATATCTACTCATTAACAAGTGTGATTAGTCCGTAAGCGTAACTCACAAAATAATAGCTCAGAGAAACCAAAATCTACAAAATTGTAAAAGTAACAGTGGTATCATTTTATAAAACAACATTAATTTTGTGGCGTCAGTCGGAAATGTGACATCATACAAATGACATTTTCCCCTCGAGAAGCTATTTTTGTACATTAACGGAAAATGAATGATTTAACATCTAAAGACCATTAGCAGATAACCACCTAGTGGTATGTTCTGTCTTTAGAGGAAAAACAGACACGTAGGGTATTCTTCGTATCAAATATCAAAAGACCCCGACGGATTGTGCTAAAATTCTAATACAAAAATAAACGAATCGCAATTGTTAGAAATGTTGTTTCCATGGGCCAGAAGATAAAATGTAGCAATGTTAGGAACTACTACCGAGCTAGACAACAATTTGTTGTATATGTACCAATGCAACAATTTACTCTAAAACAGGACACATCAAAAGATGCGTCAGTTAGAGGCTACAAACAAACAGTCCAGGCGAAACCACACCAACTTACGTCTGTATCGACTGCGGTTGACGCAACCCTTGATGTCTTCTATTTTAGAGTAAATTGTTCAGAAAACACCCAAATGCTAATAAAGCTCTTATGACCAGAATTGAGGTGTTTGAAACACACTGAATCCTGGTCATAAGAGATTAGCATTTGGGGATTTTCTGCAACAGTTTACTCTAAAACAGAACGCATCAAAAACGGCCGTCAACATAGATTAACAGGCCTAGGCAGTCTTCACGGCGGGTGTTTTCGGTGACCAACACCCCGTACAATTCTGACTCTCCGGCGCCCCGGCCGTGGCAGTCCCTAGGTCATGGATGGGTGGTACCATGCTTGTTAGCGAAATTCCATATGTACCCCTTTTCCAGGAATATTTCAATGAAAAAGACCCCTCCCCCTTTTTTAGTGAATCTGGGAGAAGATCACTGCAAAAAAAACCTTCTTTCCGAAATCCGGGAGGTGTTACCCGGGGGTGTTAACTTCAGGGACACCTAATCCATACACTGCCTTCTTTCCGAAATCTGGGAGGTGTTACCTTCAAGGACACCTAATCTATACACTGCACATGGTCCTGGATTACGCGATCTTCTTCCCCGGAGGGAGGGAGGGGGGAGGGAGGGAGAGAGAGAGAGAGAGAGAGAGAGAGAGAGAGAGAGAGAGAGAGAGAGAGAGAGAGAGAGAGAGAGAGAGAGAGGGAGAGAGAGAGAGAGAGAGAGAGAGAGAGAGAGAGAGAGAGAGAGAGAGAGAGAGAGAGAGAGAGAGAGAGAGAGAGAGAGAGAGAGAGAGAGAGAGAGAGAGAGAGAGAGATCCCAACACGGCAATAATTAATGCAGTACCTTCACATACAAATTGTAATTCGCTGTGGTGGTGGTGGTAGTAGTAGTAGTGGGAAACAGCCAGCCAGCCACTGCCTTTAAAATCATCTATATGGTGGCAGCGGTGGGATTGCATCCTTTATACCATTGATTCTGAGACCCATGTTCACAAATGCCTTTTAAATATTTGAACTGGGGATGGTTATTATTTCAGAGAATAAAAATTGAGGGAGGGTCACTTTTTAGAAAACGGATTCGGTGGAGGGCCACATTTTACACAACATACAGGGTTTCCTCCTTTACTAGTAATTACTGACGGCTCCCTGAGCTTATGGGATAAAATCGTCACATAGCAATCTCGTCTTGTCAGGGCCCCTGATAGAAGGCATGATAAATCTAGGTACTAAGGTAGTGCTTTGGATACATAGAAGAATGAAGATTATTGAACCTGTCCAGCGAGGTTCACTAGTCAGTCACCTTTACTATCCAACCATCAAGAATTTACTATTATAATATTATAGTCAAAACATGACACCCTGCTACATTTTCATTTTCCGTGTATCAAATGAAACTTTCAATATTGAAAACTAAAAATGATCTTCTTAATGGTGTATCTCAATTATGTATTTTTTGCCAGGACGTATAAATGGGAAATTCTCTGCAAACAAGATGAGGTATTGTGATGTTGCGGCAATTTGAAATGAATTTCAGGATTGTCTGTATCAAGTCCCGAACACTAAACTAATTTATTGCATGGAAAGCCAGAGAGAGATTTACTGGACAAATTCAAATAATTACTTTACCTATACTTTTCATACTGGAACACAAGGTTTAAACAGTATAAGATAATGTTGAATAATTGATATCCTTGAATACTATATGTGTATACATATTGTACAAAGAGCTATGCACATATAGGCTTTCTTGGCCTTCGCAAAAACACAAGAACTGAAGAAACATACCTACCTATACCTATCTACCTACATACATACATACATACGTACATACATACATACATACATACATACATACATACATACATACATACATACATAACCAATTCATTATTTCCAGAAGCATCTTTAAACTAAAGAACTTTTTACTCTTTCAGCTATATATAATTCTCTCTTTATTGACGAAATAAAGACACCTTGTCCATTCTTCTCCTCTTATCTAAATTATAAGATCCCAAATCTTATAATTGCCAAGAGACCAGTTACATTAACAGTTTGCTTTATTTCTTATCTTCAGAGTGATTATCACTCTCATTTATGCATGAACTAGTATTCTTCCTTGTTAGTGCATGTTTGAGTGTTTGTCTGGTGTGATAATCACCCAGTAGATTAGAGATAAAGTCTATTTTCGTGGTAACTGAACTCGGCTAATTATGAGATTAGGGGGTGTTTTAATTTAGGTAAGAGAAGAATGGACAAGGTGTCTTCATTTAGTCAATAAAGAGATAGTTATGTACAGCTGAAAGAGAGAAAAGTGGCCAGGGAAAGAAGAAAAATATTTTATATCACCACAAAAATCAGTGAGTCGATTCATCAATATCACACAAAATAACTGTTATTTCACCACAGAAAATAATCATTCAATCGATCAATCATTCAACCAAACAATAAATCAATCAATCAATCAATAAATAAATCAATCGATCAATCAATCAATCAATCAATCAATCAATCAATCAATCGATCGATCGATCGAGCAGTCAATCAATTACATGCTCGCTGATCCCTGTGCTCATACATACATACATACATACATACATACATACATACATACATACACACATATATACATACATAAGTTGGAAGTTGGAAGTTGGAAGTCGGAAGTCGGAAGTTGGAAGTCGGAAGTCGGAAGTTGGAAACAGAAGTTGGAAGTTGGAAGTTGGAAGTCGGAAGTTGGAAGTTCTCAGTTCTCAGTAAATTTACAACAACAATGTGATTTCTTGCAAAAATCATGACAATATAGAATACAACATTTACTTTTTGTGCCCCATAACTTCACTCATCTTCTAATTTTCAAAAATTCTTAAATTGCCTTCTTTCCTGACTTATTTTACCTTCCGTACAAACATCCCATGAACATCTGAACTAACAAAGCTAACTTATATCTACTTGCAAGAAAATATATATATCCTGGCCCATTAGGTATACAGTCTTCCCATCCTGGCCTATTTGGTAAACAGTAAAACATACCATCCTGACCCATTTGGTATGAATCAAGAGTTACTATCCTGGCCCATTTGGTATACAGTAAAACGTACCATCCTGGCCTATTTCTATACAGTAAAACATACCATCCTGGCCCATTTGGTATAAAGTAAAACATACCATCCTGGCCCATTTGGTATAAAGTAAAACATACCATCCTGGCCCATTTGGTATAAAGTAAAACATACCATTCTGGCCCATAGGTATAAAGTAAAATATACCATCCTGGCCTATTTGGTATACAGTAAAACATACCATCCTGGCCTATTTGTATACAGTAAAACATACCACCCTGGCCATTTGGTATAAAGTAAAATGTACCATCCTGGCCCATTTGGTATACATGTACTGTAAAACATACCATCCTGGCCTATTTGTATACAGTAAAACATACCATCCTGGCCTATTTGTATACAGTAAAACAACCCATCCTGGCCCATTTGGTATAAAGTAAAATATACACACGAAGTTGGAAGTTGGAAGTCGGAAGTTGGAAGTCGGAAGTTGGAAGTCGGAAGTCCCCTGGCGGCTTTCGTAGGATTCGATCTGTAGGCCCACCAAGAGCTGACTCTGATGTATAGAATCATCGGTTTGTCACAATGCATCTTTCAACTCGACATGGGTGTCCTACACACCAGATGACATGTATAAGGCGAACACCACAGTTTCAGATAACATCGCCTTCATAGGTTTTACACAGTCAGTGTAACACGTCTGTGACGACGATTTAGCTCGAGGCGCTGACATATCATACGATGCCTCATTAGCTTATCCCTATCCCACGCTTATTGTCACAGACAAATGTAGCGCTAAGGAATAGAGGAAGCACTGTGGGCTATACGTGCTAACTTCACAACGTGAAGAACGTTGTGTCATCAATAGATTCTCACTGCGATACTTGTGATATTTTGATGTTAATACGCGGTACTCGGAGTATATTACATATACATCTGTAAGTTGAAAGTAAGTTATAAGGTAATATCCGCTTGATTCAAATTTACGTAAAATCGTATACTATGACTATGACAGGTCTTCCTGAACAGTCTAATTTCTGTATGTCCATACGTTTAATTTACCGGTACCGGTTCTGCTTTTGAAAGTCGAATACTCAATGTCGATTTTCGAAGACTTTAGGATATGGTAACTATTTAGTGAATATCTCGGTCACAGTTGAATAATTGGATGATCGATGATAATGAACTTTAATTGGGAGATTTACTTGGTTTCATTATTAATGGAAGGTTTGCTTTCTAGCTATCCCCAGGTACACTGACTAATTCAGTGACCTTGGGATGTCATTGGACAATATTGTAAATAATGTGCCTATACGCACCTTGCTGGTTTTTTGTATTGAATGGTGTGTTTGTTTGTTTGTTTGTGTGTGTGTGTGTGTGTGTGTGTGGTGGGGGGGGGGTCCTTGAATTACAGCTAGTCCTGCTTGCAGACTGGGCAAGTCGGGACTTGATACAGACAATGATATACGAGACGGTAAAGGGCCATCATGTCAGGACCGGGTCCAGTCTTACTCCACAGCAACTTACATTCTCATCACTGCTTATTCAAACTAGAGACGGGGGGGGGGGGGGGTTCTGTTTAATAGCATTTCATAGGGGTCATCATCCGTTCATGACTCGATGCATTCAACTTCTTAATGGTTTTTTCTTGTTTTATCATATGATCCTACTTCCGTTTGCGAACTAGTTATTAGCACACTACCTTGTTACTGTAAACGTCTTCATACCTTAACATGCGCTGTGGTAGTTTGGAATCCATGCTGATTGGATTTTTACATTCGTCTTTGAAAGACGAATGTAAAAGTTCAACCCGCATGGATTCCAGACTAGCTAGCGCTGCGGTTGTTAATCTAAAATATTCGTTTCATGAAAGGGTCAGTTCATCCTTGTGAAGCGATGTTTTCTGTGGCTTGCTAATACATTGAAGACTAAAAGCAGTATACGTTTTTTATACCACGACTTTTGCAAATAAATGTGCGAATGATGTAGTTGTAAGGTATACACTAAGCCCGAAGATTACTTTTGAATGCAAATATATACCAGATGTAAACTGAATGTCTTCCGTAAGGGCAAAGTTTTGAGATTGTCGTTCCTACAGACAATTGTTGGAATACAACAGAACATATGTAATAAGTTATTTTTTCTCATTGATTGCTATTTGCTCATTGCTGTTAGTGATCTCCTGGCCAACCACAACATGTACTGTGACATTTGTTGAGAATGTAAAAAAATATATAAATAAGCGCATCGTTGTTCCACTTTAGACAACATTTCCTGATGAGAAACTATTTTTTCCTTCTTAGTGGACTACAAAAATATGCCAATAATTTATTAAAACTAAAAGCTACATCAATAATATTTTCAGGACAAGTGCGCTTTGGTATCGCAAATGCATGTATCAAATTATATTGAATTTGAAGTGTGCATTCTTGAGATATACCCTAATTACCGAAAACCATTAATTATGTAAATTTCTCGTTAATATTCTTGGGATGTTTACCGAAAGCTAATCAGTTCTTGTCACTACCCTACAGAACACATGCAATAAACTTCGTTTGAATTAAGCCAGTCGTGTTTTAGAAAATGGTGATAAAGTCGCACCACTTTAGACGACATTTCCTGACGAGAAACTATTTTTTTTCTTTTTTGTGGCCAATCGAAAGTATGCCAATAACTTATTAAAACTAAAAGCTACATTAGTAATATTTTCAGGACAGGTGCGCTTTGGTACCGCAAATGTGTGTACCAAGTTATAATGAATTTGAAGTGTGCATTCTTGAGATATAGCCTAATTACCGAAAATCATTAATTACGTAAATTGCTCATTAATATTCACGGGATATTTACCAAAACCTAATCAAGTCTTTCCATTACCCTACGGATTACATCTTCAAAATTTCGTTTGAATTGAGCAAGCCGTTATGGAGAAAACGGTGACACAGATCCTTTAATGTCCATGACGATTGTGTGTACAATGTGCCGAAAATATGCCAATATCTTATTAAAACTAAAAGGTACATTAGTAATATTTTCAGGACAGGTGCGCTTTGGTATTGCAAATGTGTATATCAAGTTATAATAAATTTGAAGCGTGCATTCTTGAGATATAGCCTAATTACCGAAAATCATTAATTATGTAAATTTCTCATTAATATTCACGGGATTTTTACCAAAACCTAATCAAGTCTTGCCATTACCCTACGGAATACGTCTTCAAAATTTCGTTTGAATTGAGCAAGCCGTTATGGAGAAAACGATGACACAGACAGACAGACAGACAGACAGACAGACACACACACACACAGACACACAGACTTCCACCCATAAATACATCTCTCCCTTACGGAAGAAAAAACTGTTCCCCATACTGTATAGTAAAGCACACTTGATTTCACTATAAAAATAAAAATCATTCAAAACAAAGATTTACACAGTTTGCATTAATTTTTATTAAAATTATGTTATAAACATAACGAGTAGAATTATGTAAGTTTATTTTACAGTAATATTGCATAGAAGTTGGAAATTACTGAAAATCATTACCAGCGCTGCCAGTGTTCCTATCGATGTAAACAGACATATCGGATAAGGCAGCTTGGGGAACAGAATTACAACACTGTCACTTGAAAATACACACAGATCTATTTGAATAAAAACAAGTAAACAAAATATTTGACTGGAACACTGTCAAATATGTAAGTAGATTTCGCTGAGTATAAGTTGGTTAAGATACATTACACGCCTGAATGAGCTGTAAATATGCTCAGAAAACCGCACCAAATATGTAGTGTATGAACAGCGCCATCAGTGTTCGGTATAAATAGACGTCTGGGGTGGCAGCTCGAGGACCAGAACTGCATTTCTGCCCTGGGGCTTGTGTACCAGACTGCTGTGTACCGGACTGCGTAGGTTGGACACCTCCAGTTTGGCCGTCACAGTGATTAACTGGATCAATATCTGAGTTACACAGCTCTGAATCACAGCACTCGTCACTGATGCGATCGTCGGCTGAGAAACAAAATAAACACAACGGTAAAGTTTAACATGTAGATTTCAAATAAATGTGTCGAAAACTACAACGAGTAATAAGAAAAAGAAACTGATACAAAATATATAAACTTTAAGGTTTTCAAAGTGAAAGAAATAATCCAAAATTTTCGATGCATATCTGAACTATATCTAGTCCAGTGAGGATCTGAACGCGACCCTTTATACCACAGGTGACCCGTCAAACCGTCATCTTATCCATAGTTGCCCCGAGTTACCAATAAAAGTGAGAGTCAGATTTTGTACTGGATAATTGCCTTGGATATCATTCTTTCATCTAGTATTTTCTGACTTCACTAAATCACAAAAAAAATTTGCCAGTCGATATTTATTATATTCAAAAGCTACATGTTAAAAACTGAATTTGCTTTCTCGCAAGCCAGACGATATTTTTTTTCTCACATAAGGAAAATTAACTCTTCGGGGAGTGTACGCACGTGGGGTACGCGGGTACGGGTAGCGTCACTCTTTTGCCGTAAAGAGAATGATGGTTTTACGACGATATGATGTGAATTTGGAAGTGTGACCACTTTCAGTGGCTGGTGACACATATATGTTGTATAAAAGGAATTAAAACGTAACTTACAATCAAATGGGTTTACTTTACAGCCCTGGTAACATTCGTCGAATCCTAGGTAAGCACAGTTTCTGATAAACAGCGTGTGTGTACTATTATCAATACGTTGAACCTGATAGGGTAGTTAGCATAAAGAGACTTATGAATAACGTGCTTTATGATTATAAAATGTATGTACTTCCAGTATTGTTTGTCGTCATTTCTATTTGTAATTCATTCGCATTATCTCATTAAACCTACGGTGGCCCAGAGATGACATAGGAACAATACCGATAATATCACTTGTCATTTCTTCTTCTTTAGATGTCGGTTACTATGTACCTGTATGGTTGTACCGAATCTAGCAACATATATACAAACAGACTGTCGAGCAGCTAAGGAAATGGGCAGAATTTACTCCATGGCAAAATACTGCGAGGGAAGTTTGAAATTAGACATTTTGGACATCAAAAGGGGGGCTCCATATTTCCACAGTCTCCGAGTTTTGTAAGGGGAGTGTGTTATGATAGATTTAATTACAAATGTTCGTCATCCACTAACTGTGCAATATAGTTAACTCCGTCCTAAAGATCAGAAGACAGCAATACTCTTAATAAGAAAAACAACCCTTTCCTGCAACAGCTGCACTCGCATTCAACAAAAGGATATTGTACTTGAAAACAGAGTGCGAAAATGCTTTTTACCAAAGTCTAACCATTTATTTATTTACAGTGCATGTAAGTTGATTTGGGGAAGACAGTATGTGTAAATACGATTGTAATGGGCACGGACACTCAAAAGTTAGCTCATGAAGGTGGTGGAAGAATAGTGAAAGAAAATCTGGTAATTTGAAATTATTTCCTCTTTAAGCATTCTCTGTCTTCTCTTTCTCTAACAATACTAGATAAATGAATGAGACAAAATCTGCGAAGGAACATGAACAGCAAAACAAAGAAACTTTGAAAATGACATCTACATTCAAAGATCAAACTACTTTATTATTGCCCATGAAAATTGAAGATTAGACGAAAATCCAGGCCATGTACAATCTTATAAGTAGGACAACACTGTTGCTTTACTTACCACGCAAACTGTCGGGTAACTACTAACTCCCTTGGAGTCACAATCGTATTCTATGCCACAGTCTGTTGAGCAGTCGAAGGAACCATACGCTTTGTTTGTGTCGTCACATATACAACATGTCGTTGCTAAAGTTACTGTTGTCATAGAAGCTTGAAATGAAAACAGTAAACATTTTGTATAGTGTGTGTGTTGTAAGCTCTTGTTGTTGTTGTTGTTGTTGTTGTTGTTGTTGTTGACGTTGTTGACGTTATTAGCTGTTATGGCATGTGGATGTTATCCTATTTAAGGCTATAATGAAAACTCTGAATCGAAGAAGGTCGATTCTATTAAAATGACTGGCGATTGCCGACTGCCATGAAATCTAAGCTAATTTAGAGTACAAAGGTATTAAAGTCAGTAACAGCATACAACCTGGCAAATCCAGCATTATGCTTACATTGAATATGTCAAAATAAGGACTACACATAATGATAAAGTTTCTATTCATATGAATGAGTCAGTGTAAAACATAAGCTTATAGAACAAGGAGACAATCCAGTACTTACCGATCAATACCAGTCGTAGTAAAACAAACATTGTGCGATTTCGATGACAACTTTGACCTCCTGTGTGATTTAAAGAAAGTCGTTACAAATTAATTATGGCTCCTTCATGACAAACAAACTCAGTATAAGACGCCATCGTGACATGACCTGACATTTTTCTGGGTTTTTTTATTCTTACTGATATTTGAAGCAGATTCTACTTGTTATTTCGTGTGTTTGAAGGTCAAACAATCCGTGACATCCAATTGGAAAGTCACTTGGCCATCAGGTGTCACGGATTTCAGTCAAATCGTCTGTCTGTCTGTCTGTCTGTCTGTCTGTCTGTCTGTCTGTCTGTCTCTCTCTCTCTCTCTCTCTCTCTCTCTCTCTCTCTCTCTCTCTCTCTCTCTCTCTCTCTCTCTCTCTCTCTCTCTCTCTCTCTCTCTCTCTCTCTCTCTCTCTCTCTCTCTCTCTCTCTCTCTCTCATAGTATTGAGGATTGTTTGCCATAAATGTCCCGACCTGCAGTAACTCAGTGATAACGTTACCAGTGGAACATAAATTGCAATGTTTAAATGGACGGCAGTTGTGACTCCACTTTAAAGTCACAGAACGCGAAATAACTGAATAATTACACATTTGCCTTTATGGAGTGTGCGCCAAATGTATGTGTGTGTCAATACGTCAGGTCACATAAGTACTGGTATTTAACATACACTGCGGTTACATCAATTTTCCATGTTTTAATGGAGACGAAAACGCTTTGACGAGAACAAAAATTATACCAGTTAGAAATTACGGACAGGGGCGCCGTGTACCTACACTTTTTCTAGGACTTTTAGTGTTTTATCTCTGTTGCTAACCACTCCATGAATATCAAACGTTAATTTAGCTGTCATCAAATATGTTATGTAAATAACGATTAAAAATTATAACATTATTGTTTTATATCTGTAAGCAATATCTGAAGGATTGCCTTTAACATTCTAAACACAGCATGTCTCTTGTTGAAATCTTACTTCTGTACTAGCTGAGATCTGGACTCTAGCGTGGAAATGTGAAAGGCCTTTTAAAGTGCTGAGTAACAAATTACAGAACTCCACGGTAAAGATGACGCAAGCAAAGTTGTTAGTTGTTGACAAGTGCCAGTGTTGGGTTATGTCCAATACCGTGAAACTGTACACATCAATTTATAATATATTAAGAACGTGATAATGACGCTTGTCACTAAAGTGAGTCCATGCACTGCGAGAGTTCGGATATTTCAATCACTGATTGAAGAAAATAACAATTAGAATATTTGTTTGAGTTACAAATGTAGACTTGGGTGTTAAGCACTATACTAAGTAGTTCTGTGCTTTCTACTTACATCCTACTACTTCTAGTACTTGTCTACGTAGTTACTATTGTTTCCATGGAGACGAGATGTTTTCTAGCTGTCACCGTTTCCTTGGAGACAAACTCGTGACTATAAACAAAGCATGGGACTAAATTGGTTTCACCTTGACTGCTACGACACGTTACCATTGGAATGAATACGACAAACTACACTAAACTCGTAAAACTCTCGTGAAAAGCGTAAATTGGATGAAACAGCCTAGCTTCTATTAAAATGTACTGGGTTGTCCTCGTATTGGTAGACAGACAACAAAATCAATCACATTTCCATTCTTCTGATTTCGAATAAATATACTTTAAGTTTAACTTAATGTATTTTCCTTGTCTTTGTTTCTACGGCAACTTGAATTTGAAAGTGACTCTGGTTCTTTATGTACATGGGTCATATTTGGTGATACACTCAGCATGCAATAAATATGGAACATGCTGCGTATATGCCGTTTGACGAATTTCTGGCTATTTCGTGTGGTTATCAATGGCAAAGTTGTTCATGAAACAAACAATAATCTACTTTTACAAGTTAGAAAAAGGTCCGATTATCGGTTCAAGCACTGTTAGTATTGCTTTCCGAACGCGAAAAGTTTCATGTGTTATTAATTCTCCGAAATCGCCATTTTATAGATGTGCCGAACTCCACCATATATTTATCTTACTTTTATATTTGTTGATTAAACTCAACAATATGCATGTCATGTCGAATATTTTGTTCAATGATTATACTATGCAACAGTACACGATAGCCAGGTGCATATTAGGCGTAAGAGTATACCACAGGGAATCTTTCACATCCTAGCACGAAGGATGTGCACATCGTAGTGCTAGGATGTGGTCACATCCTAGTGCTAGGAAGAAGAGCACAACTATATACCTGCTGTGTGCCTCACAGTCCTGTTACAGGGTATTTTACACAGCCCTCGTACATGGTTGTGAAAAAATATGCCTGTTGCATGGATGTGGAATACCGCCCCTGTGCCATGACTGTTTTGCACATCTCAGTACCATAACTGTTTACTGCATACCTAACACACAGTATCAGCTATGGAGGAATAATACCCTGGAGCCATCCTTTTGTTCATATCTGAGTAGCTTTGCTCACATATATAGCTGGTACATGGCTGTGGGAAATACCGCTGTTTCACTATGCTAACATAGCTGGAACATAGCTGTGGGGGAAAAACTCTTGTACATGGATGTTGTAAAAATCTGTATATGCTGCATTGGTATTTTCACATCCATGTTACATTGATGTTGGTCTACCAGTTACACATCATTCTGTCAAATCTACGTACGTTACACCTAGTTTGTTGGCCAGAGCTGTTACTGCAATATTGTATACATAACTGGTACAGTCCCCATGGCTCCACTGAGCTGGTACAACTATGTGCACAACCCTGTCATAGGTATGTGAATGTTTCATGGGTGTACAAGGTTCCCTGTGTATAGTTTGGGCTCCTTGTATCCGAATCCCAATATTTACCACAACTCCAAAGTTTAATAAACCTATTGCAAGTTAACCACTAGGAGAACAAACCGAATTGCATATTATTTTAGCTTGGAAAATAATGGACATCCATATTTTCAATGATTTGATTTCATGAATTTTATTGCCAGTGAATACAGACTTACCTTAAATACTTGTCAATGTCTCAGACCACCAATGTGTACATATGATAGCCCCAGGATCAATGTTCAGTTCCGATATTGTGATAACTTTTGTGGTGGTTCGATACCAGTGATAGGGAAAGTCTATTAATCAGAAGGGGAGTTCAGCAATACTTTGACTAACTTGTGTATGTAACATATATGGTGTACAATAAATCAAAGTGGGCGGTTGTTATATGACAACGAAGAAACTTCGAATTAATGTTTGCCAAATAGGGTGAACCCGGCAAATGTTCGATTACTACCTCGAAATTTCTCAACGATGGATAAAAACAACAATAATCTGCAGTCGGTTGAACTTATAATACGGAATGTAAGTCAATTCACGAAACATATAAACATACACTTTTTCATATTCTTAGCGTTTATGAGTTCTACACAGATACAAGTTATAAGTGCATTCTTCTCTGTCTCTGACGGTCTGTGTCTGTGTCTGTGTCTGTGTCTGTCTTAATCTGAGAGAGAGAGAGAGAGAGAGAGAGAGAGAGAGAGAGAGAGAGAGAGAGAGAGAGAGAGAGAGAGAGAGAGAGAGAGAGAGAGAGAGAGAGAGAGAGAGAGAGAGAGAGAGAGAGAGTCAAAGATCACAATTATCACTAAAAAGGGATTAACAGGGGTACAGGATTACCATGATATTTTGTCTAGCGAGTAGAGTGTAGAATTTATCTAAGTATTCAAATTCCGACAAATTTCATACAATTGGACTACAAGTAAGATCAGACACCTAAAAATTCGCATATTGGTCCTGTCCCCAAAATGGCTGCACACGCTGCTGAGGCTCAACATGGTAGAATGTGCCAAGTGTTGACATTTCAAAGTCGCATAACTTTAATACAAATGTAGTTCATTTTATTTCTGAAATTCCAATGCATATCGTTTAATGACACACAAAATCTATCTAAAGTGAAAAGGTGAAAACGTATGTTTGATGAAACCTTTCCTTTAAAAGCAATCATAACGGTCAATTATTACCATCATTTGCCACGACGATTTCAGGCGACGTGTACAATTTATGATATCTTTAATTTTGCTAAAGGTCGATGGCAGCCAAACTTTGACTCCCATCACACGTAGGAAGTTCGGGCTTTACACCTAACGTTGACAAAATTCGTTACGTGTTACGGTAATTAAATTGATGTATTTGATCTCAGACCACTATATATAGTGAAAAGTTAGTATTCTGAGATTTGATTCATAAGTTTAGTAATCTTTTGAAAGGCTGTCCGATTCAAAGGTGACTAACCTACAAAAATATGTAAATCGATCATCAAACAGAAAGCCAAACACTCAGTGTCAGTTTTTACAAGTAGCACTTTCAAGATCAGGTGTTCTAAATGCCGTTAACATGCCATTTGTATCGTACCGAAAGACCAAAAATGTCACTTGCGTACAATGGTACAACATACCTATGGTGTCCTTCGTATTATCAACAAAAGGCAAACATCATAGCTGACACATGAATTTGACTGCTTGGCTATTCAATGTCATAGTGTCAGTCTTTAAGTCAATTTACTTTAACGTTAATGTCAGATACGGTTTCTTAACTTGGAGAAATTGATTGACTGATTTGTACCGCCATCTCCCAAGGAGTGTCCGAGATAATGTATGAAGTAGACAGGCCAAACTGTGTTTGTGGAACAATCTCTTGTTTTCTTGTTTGAGTTTGAAATACTCATTAGAGAAGTGTAATTGCTCGAATATAAGTCTATCGGGTAATATTAGAATCAATCTACTCCATAAAATAATTTGTCTTCGGAACGAGTCAATGTCAAGTACCCCCGGTAAGTCTGGTCGGAGTTTGTTTCTCTATTTACAGACCCACCCACATTCCATCATCACGATCGCCTCTTATACCATCTATCATTTGTTATTTGTGGCGAGGGACACTAATGGTACAATAGGACACGCGAACCCATGATGTCATGAACCAATCGTGACGTCACCAATCCCTGGTTAATGTCGGCTCTCCTCATATAATTTCAAGGACCATTTAGTTGCTGCTCACCAAGGTAAAACAAATAATTGTATATCAGCCAGTGTAGTAGCTGGACTACCTAGAAATGGGACAAGTCGAGTAAAACCATCTGTTTGCAGAACCCCATCACCACCACATCACAATATACATTCTGAAGACACATCGAAGAGTTATACACGCATTTCCAAATATGTACCGCACCGTCGAATTTTCACCTGTATTGGTCAACAGGTTCTGTCAAACTGCCAGTGTTCATTTACTTGCTGTAGTAGTTTGACAACGTCTATCTACTGAAACAGACTAGGTAATATTACTCTTAGTCATACCTTCAGAATTACTTTACATACACAATTGTTTTCAGTGAAATCACTGCTTTTGATCAATTATGCCATTTATTATAAATTTTGGAATATGTGTAATGTACATGAAAGTATAACATTGATATGAAGGAAAGCATTTCTACTCCACTTTAAAACTACCATATCCATTTCCACTGTGAATAGCAAGTGAACATGTACTAAAACAATTCTTGTTGGGTACCATACTTGGCCTAAAATCAAAATATTGTAAATACCACCTTTGGTGCATCGTCTATGTATAAAAGTTCATTGTATGAAAAGCACAATATTTCTTTTATGAACCAATGGACCTGGACAGCTGCCACTGTTATAACGAAAATCATAAACCCTGAAACAAAATGTCGCCTAGCTCGACAAAAGTCTCATTAACATTGCTACATGTTATCATCTGGCTAGACAAAAATCTTACCAACAGCGCTTTGTCAATCATCTGGCATGACATACATCTTTACCAATATTGTTAACACTTTCTTTGCATGATCTACCAGTATCTTATAGATCATCGCCAAATTTATATGTCACTGGTAAACATAAGGTTGGTGCATTCTCTGATATTTTTGAGACAGTCAATTGACTAAACTGTAACAATTGTAATTCAGTTCTTGTTGTGCCAGACGATAACATGTAGAAATATTAATTAGATTTCAAGCCAGATGAGAAGATTTTCAACATCGAAGAGATACAATGTCTAGCCAGACAAAAAACAGTAGCAATGTTAGCGAGATTTTTGTCGAGCCAGGCGGCGTTTTCTTTCAGGGTTTATGATTTTCGTTGTATCTTGATTTTCTTTTTAAAACACCAAAATAAAAACAAATTCTATCATGAAACATCTCTGCCACGGGTAATGTCAACTGATGTTTTAAAATCTTTGTGACTTTAATAGAAAACAAAAGACACATCTGCATGATGGAAAATACTTTGTTATGTAAATACTGAGGTGGGGGAGAACTATCTGTATATGTACAGATTAGTCAAAGAAACAATTATCTCAATGTATATGAAATGTAAAACTGAAAGTAATTCATTTACTGTAATAAACCAATAAATAATTTCTTGATTGAATAGGAAACATACTTCAAATATTAATACACTATATTTAATTTCATAGACTTGCTCATTAATGTTTCCACTTTGTCTTTTCATATTTGCATAAGTAAACCATTATGTTTCTCATCAAAATTGTAATTTTGTTTTCCTTAAAATTACACTATGTGACACATAGTGTAATTATAAGGAAAACAAAATAAGATTTTCATTTTTGTCATCATGAGTTGAAGTAAATTCGCAAATCTCGCTCCCATTCTTTTTCTTTCCTCGCTTTCCTTTCCCTTGCCTTTCTGCTGATTGTTCCTGGTCGCATACATGGATATTTTTCTTTCTTTGATTTCTTTGCTGCTTTGACAGCATCCTCATCATTTGGTTTAAAATGAGTTACTTTGGCTTTGTTCTTATCTTTGCTAGCACCAAGGCCTTCTCTGTCTCTTTTCAATACTGTCTTCACAGGATACTTTTGTCCTGTTCCTTCCGGACCTAATCCATGATCTCTATCCCATCCCCCTTTAACCATCATCTGGAATCCAACATTACTCTCCGGAATACCATACTGTGTTGGCAGTACTTTATGATTACTGTTAAATAAATGAACAGTTGAATGCTTGTGTTCTTCACGGTCAACCTCTGAGAATTCGATTTTACAAATGTCACACCAAAATTTACTTTTTGTTTTTCTTTTCCTTTTTCTGTCTGGTTTCTTTTCAAACAACAACATTTCAACAATATCTGTATGACCAGCAATGTTAGCGAGATCAGCTGCAGTCTGTCCCTGGTTATTGCACAACTCTTTCCTGGCTCCATTTAGTAATAGATATCGTACGATTTCCAATTGTCCACTATGTGCAGCACACATAAGTGCCGTCCATGAATATATATCACTGCCGTTAATATCACAGCCTCGTTCGTGGCATTTTACTAATTCATTCAGATCACCACATTGTGCATGTCGAAGAAAACGGTTGATCAATCGCTCATCCGTACGACAATTCGACTTTGTGAACGAACTTGATCTTCGTTTAGCCCTCCTCCGATGGTGCCTGTGTCCAGATGGTGACCTCGTTTCAGCCTTTTCGGGGTCAGGTCTGTCAACTTTACGTCCAAGGTCATTTGTACTTGCTGTTGATGGTTCAGCGATGACACTGTCGTAAAATGACCTGGCCTCCTCGCCACTTAAACTAAATTCTCTGTTGTCGCGCTGGTTGTGATTCTTTGCATCAATCTTTGAAGCTAAATCCTTCGAGTCGTTCGACGTTGGACGTACAAATCTGACGGGTCTGATATTGTGATGATCGGATGAGGACATCATCGTTGTATCAGATCGGACGCCTATTAATATTATCAGACGCAGTTTAACTGCAATATAAGTCCTCGTTTCGGATGAGAGGTTGCTGCTTCCACAGTGACAATGAGATCAATGATAGAATTCGGATATTAAAGGCAAATGACATCCACGAACGTTGACTCTACGTTAGCGTACTTGTCATTCATGGGCGCCGCCATCTTTGTTTGTTTTCCCCACTACAGAACGTGATCCTACGAGATCTGCGATGTCAAGAAAGATAAAACTGTGTTATTATATGAAAAAAATAGGACATTTTCCATTAAAAACATAAATTTGCTCTTGAAATGTAGTTTATTAAATATTTTGAGACACACATCGGATTTGGACAGAACTTGACAGCGAAATTTAAGAAGAGAGCATGCGCAATGGTTGCCAGGAAATCGACGCTACTTGGAAACCAACATGGATTTGAAAGAAGATTCTATGTTTGAATCTGCCCGGTTAAATCTTCTTGAAGTCATCGAAGATAGGAATAGAGCGCTGAATAAGGTACATCATATAAATATCATGTATACCCCTCATTCTAAGGGCTAGAATCAAGGTATAACGAGAGACACATATACTTTTGCCAACAGGGTATCCCGAGTTGACATCGTTGATCACGTGTTTACAATGTTTATAAACACCATCTCTTGAGTCTTGGGTTAAATCTATGCCAATGATTGGTATTGAGGAAGGCTATTGAGATCGATCAATTGAAATAAGTATCTGGGTTCCTTTTATGGCATTGGACAAATTGTTAAGAATGTGTTTTGCTATCAATATTTGCATGCGCTCACTACACCTATGCTCTAGTACTAGTAGTAGTCTAGGCTCTAGCCTTCTTGGCAATCACATCACTTTCATTGACCCATCAATCTATGGACAGAGAAGGAATTCATACCTTCTACCTTCATGATCATTCATATTTTGGTATGCTGGAGAATTACAAGAAATTGGCAATGCTACATGTATGTGTATCGTACGTTGTGTTATGATGTTGGAAATCAATATATTACATTTGTACACACCAATACATAGCTAAGAAGTTTCAGTGTGAATTCCTCAATGGTGCACGCCCAACTCGGCCCATCGCCAACTCGGTCCACTCATTGCCAACTCGGCCCACACTCTGCCAACTCGGCCCATCCTCTGCCAACTCAGCCCACTCTGTTCAATTCGTCCCAGTTGAACTAGTCCAAGTTTCGCCTCAAGTTCAATACGATTGCGATTCCTGTTTCTTTGACATTCATGACTTTGCTATAAAAAGTTCAAAGTCCAAAATAGTTGAGGCAATTCGTCCCTGTGTACCTTAAAAGTGCAGGAGTGCAGTAGGACTAGGCTGAGTCTGGATGGACCTTGGCTTGTTTTCTGTATCTGCTTGTTCAGAATATCATTTCTGTGATGACAAATTAACGTATGGCACAGTGGGCCGAGTTGGTATCACTGAATGGGCCGAGTTGGTATCACTGAATGGGCCGAGTTGGTATCACTGAGTTGGCAATCATGTGGGCCAAGTTGACAATCACCTGGGCCGAGTTGGCAATGGGCCGAGTTGGACCTACCCCGTTTCAGTGTGAATTCCTCAATATCCCCCCCCCCCTCCCACCGGTATCCAGTCAAAACGTCCCCGGGTCAAAACGTCCCCGGTTTCCATAAGTCAAAACGTCCCCGGGTCAAAACGTCCCCAGGTCAAAACGTCCCCGTCTTTCCATTTTCCTCGACCCAAACTATTTGTGTGTGTGTGTGTGTTACATTATATCCTTATTTCTTACTATTTCTTACATCACAATACAGTAATGTGACTGCGTATCCACCTCAGGTGCCCAAAATACGTTTATGCGTTTATGCGTAATCATTGTCTTGGGCAACCATCACTTTATTTACGGGAAATCAGACAGATTTGAGGTCGTAAAAGTCCTCCAATTTTTATGAAAATGAGCATGTAAATCACGAACAGAAAATGGTTCGGAATATGGGCATCGATACTTGACCGTGTTTTAGGGAAGGAACGGAAACTGTTACACAGTCAAGTCTCTTGGTTAAATGTTGGTCATACCCGAGGACGTTTTGACCCGGGGACGTTTTTGACCCGGGGACGTTTTGACCCGGGGACGTTTTGGTCATACCCGGGGACGTTTTGACCCGGGGACGTTTTGACCCGGGGACGTTATGACTGGTAACCCTCCCACCCATGTACAATTTGAAAAGGTATCTACCCAAATCATCTATGGTGATTGGCCATTAAAGCAATTGGTACATGTATCGGGACAACTTGACACAACCATTTGACCTTACGGTGAACTGAGCAAAAATACATGTACAATGTAGTTGCATGAAATTGAAGCTCTCTTCTGTCATCCATGAGGATGACAGGCAAATAGAAGATTATAATGATTTACATCATGTCATTCTTCAGTACCCCTTCATTCAAATTTGTTTTCCCTAAAATGGATTTAGAGGCATCTGAGCTCCTCCTGATGCCATACCAAGCTGAATGTATCTAAGTGTATTAATCTTATACCATAAATAATTTTGGTAAGGTGCTGAGTTTACAATGGGGCCAATTAACTTCTCCAGCATTCAGAGGCAGGTAGTTTTTGTCAGTCAAAATTCCTTCTGTAGTTCATATGATCATGGCTAATCTGTGTACATATACATATACATGTACATGGTGATTTGGTCATGTTCAGTGTTCCTAATTTTACACGAATGTTGTGCAACTAAGAAACAGTGCTACATATGTACTTTCCTAAATGTATTTTCAAATTGCAAATTGTTTTTACAATTTTAGTGGCTTTGAGAATTAGAAAGAAAGTGGTTGACTAAGGATGGAAACATTGTGGTACAGTATTTGTACAAATTCTTCTGTCGTTATATTTTTCTTTCTCAACATCTGTACATGTTTATATCTATGAATTTGTTTTGTCTTTATGGTAAACATTGCTACATTTATATGGTCATTCACTTTTATATTTTCATCTGAAGTGAATCACTTGATTAGCCAGTAGGTGTTGTTGTTGGTCTGTCTTGCAAGGGTATTGTTCACATTTGCAAATTGTATACATGTACACACCAACCTATGCCCAGACTCAAACTGCAATGAGTTTTGCTATCTTTAAAATATGGAAATCCCTTCTTGTTGAGAATGCTTAAAATGAAGTATTTCCGTACAGGCTTCTCTCTGCTGTTTGTTTGTGATTCAGTGGTTGACAGCAATATTCACACTATTCAAACTATGAGACTTGTTGTCTCAGGTGAGGATACTCCAAAATAAAAAGGTGTTAAAATAGATTTATGAGTATTTTACTATTTATAAACGGTGAACAAAAGAGCAAATCAAGCTCCAATTGTTTTTATGATACCACAGTATGAGTAAATGTACATGTATGTATGTTCACCTGTGAGGGCACACTTTGACATGTATACACAAATAACATGGAAAAAAGTTACATGAAAATGCAAAAGTTTCAATGCAACAATACAGGTAGATGATGTCTCTGTGTGACTACATGAAAGAAATACTTGTATTCGCTGTACATGTACTTGTAAATCTTTGAGGGAATATGACCTAGTGTCTTCTCAGTAATACAACAGTTCAATCTTGTTATTATCTTTAATGTATTCTATTTCAGTACCACTCATTATTATGTTTCTCATGTGTACATGTACAAATGTACAGTACCACAATCTTCCCATGGTCTAAGTGTATGGTGTAAGAAAAAATTCTGCTTTGATTTTTGAGCAAGGGCTCCCTCATCATGAAGTGCGCCACCATGTGTCAAAACATGAATGAACTTTTGTTTGTGGGTGGCTCTGTGAAATATCATGAACTCACTCATCAACCTTTTGAAGTGTGCCCTCTTGTGTCAAAACACACCACATGATTAACAATCAGAAAACGTCTACAAAGCTGATAAACTTATTCAAATATAATTAAAGTTAATGATAATTGATTGTGATTTTATGGTCTTGATACTGTTGATACAGTGTCTGCAGAAACAATGAATAAGTTGACCTCAAAACTATATAATTAAATGGTACATCATAAAATTATTGAGTATTGATTCTACTTTGAAGTGAGCAATGTAATTTCATGAGGGTTTACTTCATGCTATATTGTCTAACATAACCATTTTCTGAAAGTTGTTCAAAAAACAATACTTCCAGTTTACATTACTTTTATTTTGGTTTTCAGTTTACATGTACATTGTGCACATATTGCAAATCATTCCATCTGTCAAGTAATTTTTTTAAAATTTTAATAAAACATTTACTTTTTACTTTTTTTTAGAGAAAGATACTGCATTATTACTTTGTGTTCTATGTGTACATTAATAAATGTATTATGCCACCCATTCATACATGTATCAGTGAAGTTTTAAAAATTATTTTCCCATTATGACATAGGATGATACAGTGCTTTAACAATTTCAAAACAGCAAGTTACAAAATGTAGCTCATTACCAAAGTGGAAATATAGGCATGTACCAGGTATTGGGTAGATATGTTTGTATTTTCACCTTAAATCTATATGCTGTGAACCACTTTACATAAGGTATTGCATGAAGTCACCTGACTATATTTGATTGTGTTTTAAATGAATTCCAAACTCAATTTGAATTAGGATATACATACTTACATCTAACTGACTTGAGTACAATAAACTTAGAAGGTTACTGTACAGGTTCTATACCGTTATAATACGCACTTGAGTTCTTTGTAATGTTTTGATACATTCACAATGACCTCTAGTAGGGCCACTACATACTACATACAATGTTAATCTACTTACCGTTATTCATAACTTATTTCATGTTTTGTTCCATATTGTTATGTTTTGTCTCACGTCCTTCCATACACGGCCCTCTCCGTTATTGCAATCACCATAAATCCTCAATGGGAGATAACTGTATAGAATAAACCCACTGATTGCCATTCCGGTACACCAGCCACGCTGTTGCTAGGGGCAACCACCACTCACAGGACAATAGTCTTGTCAACTGTATATTTCTGTAAAGCACATCCCTTTATGATGGGGTGAATTCATGGCAGTGTCATCACTTCACAATGGAGTGAAAGCCACTAAGGTATGATAGGGTCACTGGTGTAGACACAATACCTACTAAGCTTACTTTGAATGGTCTACCACGATACCTGTATATGGAATTTGTAAAGAAAAAGAAGTTGTGGTCAAGCCCTGTATGACATTAGAAAGACAACATGAATAGATATCTGCCTTTAACACACAAACAACATTGAGTGCTGGCTATTTTTTCCCCCAAGTAAAACATTACAATTTGAAGATACTCTTCAGCCTTCTAAATGCCTTTTTATTTGTCTTCAAGTCACAATATACAAATGTACATTGTAGCTGTAAGCTTTAAGTATATCTGTGTTTAATAGTTTTAACTGTCTTATACATGTATGTCTTAGTAGTTTTAATCTCATGTGTCTTTTGTCAAAGTGTTTAGTTTAAGTGATATTGCAGCACTGTCCTAAAGTGTTTTATACATAATAACAATAGATAAATATCAGTATTAGCAACATAATATAATATAACAACTTTGTACAAATGCACATGTATTCATAATAGAGGTATATCATACCTCCATGTATTCATGAAGTCTCAAATGAGCACAACAAAATGAATATATTTGTTTGACAAATTTGTATATGATGCCATGGTACATGTATAAATTAGTCTGTACAATTTTACATTATCAGTCTAATAAAAGTTCAAAATGTGATATATTTTTTTTATGGTCTAATTTTCATCTCAAATTACAGAACTCAATAATGTTGATTTCAACATTCTTGAGTGATTTAAAATAGAGTCTGGATATGAAACCAGTGTTTTGAAAATTGTCTCAAGTTACCACTTAGTGGCTTGAAAGCTACATTATATTACAGCTTGACTCATTCATGAATATGAAATGCGAAAGTAGTTCACGATAAAATTGCTTTAATATGGTTTCCCTTCATTTTTTGACAAAATTTTTTTCAGGATCCATTAATTTTCGGTGTTATTAATTGACTCTGCTGGAAGTATATTGTAATGCAAATAAGGACAAGTGTATGCTTTTTAATCTATTGACAAGAAATTAATCAACTAATGTATGTACCATGTGAATATACTTACACTGCATAATTACAACATAATAACTGTTTGTACAGTATAGCTCCTACATTAATCCTTGTATAATTTAGTGTAGAAATTAAAAAATGAAAGCTTAGCTGTACACAGATAATTTGTTTTCTAGGTCTCCAAATATTGGTATTGTTGTCATGTCAGAGTAATAGCGTTGACATTGTGAAATATTGATCAAAATAGCATTAACCCAAAGCCTATGGAACTGTATAATATTACCTGTCGTGAAACAGAATATGTGTTCGGTTATACATATACAATGTTCACTGGGGTGACTCTATTAAAGCCTATTTGGAATATATTGAGTTTTATCAAGAAAAATCAATAAATGAAACACAGAATTTCAGTCAATGATTTTACATACAACACTCAGTTGAATATCTGTTGAGATATGTTCAAAGTTGTCATGGCAACACAGGCTTTATTGAGATTACTACTCGGTACATTTATTATGATTTCGCGAGTCCTGACTGTCAATATTTTAAGCATGTATACTAAATTGTAATGAAATATTTATTTGAGAGATGAATATAATTCACATAGAAATTCTGGCAGGCATACATTTTTTTTTTCGCATCAAGCAGCAAACAATTTTTTTAATTTACATGTCAGTTTTCACTATTGATTGAAATATAAATCTACTTCCCAAGCTACTTCTGGTTAAAAATGTGTATCATCATTTATATCAATAAATTGTGTTACATACATGATACATGTACATACATCTGTAACAAGTCATTCTGGTTTGGTATAACAAAGACATCTTTGCATGATGTTGAAACTTACAATGTAACAGCTGAAAATTTCTGGTTAATTTGGCCAAACTATTTAGTTTCTGTACACATCACTGCATACAGTTGGGTTTTTTTTTTGCGTAATATAAACAGTTAAATAGTTTGACATTTATCCATAAAATGGAGATGTAGGCCTCTCAGCATAACATCTAATTCGTTTATAGTTTGACAACATTAAACTTATATAGTCCTCCAGGGAAAATATCTGTAAATTATATCATGTACAGTACAGTAGGTGTATATGTACGTTTCTAAACTGCTCCACAGCAAAAACTGTGAAATTATCATGCTTTTTGTTCAAGGACACACACAGCATGAACATTGCTAATCTCCAAATGTGTATAGAGCATAGAAACACAGACTTATCTAACAACACTGCTATTTCTCTCTCTAATATCAATAGACTTCCACTTTGATAGACTTGTCAGGTCTTGACATTCAAGTAGGTCTGTTTGTCAATGTCATTGTTAATTTAGTCAAATGTAGTGGCTGAAAAGGCAGAGATCAGCGCTGCCATAAGGTTTAGAAGTATTAAGAGCTCTATTCAGAAGTGAGCTGACATTTTGCCCTGCTAATTCTGCCTTGTCAATGAATTCATCCACTCAGGCATAATCCAGTGACTTTAAGTTAGAACACCTGCAGTCCTATATAGGCCTGTAGCAGCTTGTTTTGACAAAAGCTCTGTGTTAAATTTGTCCCTGTAAACAGTATACAAGTACATGTATTTATGATAAATATGGAGTTAATTCCTCACCTGCCTTGTATGCATGTGTTGACCCACCTGATAAAAAATATCATCCTCAATACTGACAATAGACTTGATTAAAATCATCCGTTCAAGAAAAATGCACGCCTTCCCATGTATTATCAAAGGTACCATTCCATAGCTGTGAGTGCATCAACAGCTTTCCGTTAAGGAAACGACATTCAAAGTAAATGGCTTTTTAAAAGCACAAACCGTGAAATTTGTTCAGAAACCATCCACCTGGAGTTAAAATGTCTAATAACCCATACAAAGTATTCAGGTTACAGGGCCTCGTACATAATATTATAATTTGATGATAACACTTCCAACAACTGAAACTGGATGGTGAAATATAAGAATAAAAACCCTCAGGGGAGAATGAACTGTCCCATCTTTTGTCCAGATCGCTTTTCTCTGCAGTAAAACCTTTATTGCAATTCAATGAGCCATTAAGGCACTCAGTTTTATTGATGCTCAATGAAAGGCAGGTCATAATTTATACTTGGGTCCGTAAAAACTACTGTATATCAATTCAGAGTCCAAGGCTTGTTGGTTAGTCTGACCTGCCAATCAGACGACTGGCCTGTTGTTTGCCTAGCAACCAAGCTGGTCAATATGATTGAAATGAGCAGACAGTAGTGGCAGTGGATTGTCATACAACACGTTGGTGTTCAGATGTGTAGATTTCATCAACAACCGAGACCGATCAACTCCGTGACGTGTGTATAATTACCACTACTGCTGGAGTCTATAGAACAGTGCATACATTTTCAACAGTACATGGACATGATATAGTTACTGTACATGTATCTGTGAAACCTTGTACAGTTGATGTTCTTGAAGACATAAATTATGGCAAATTGGGATAATCTTGACGAGACAGCTGGTACTAGAAAGAAACGAGTGTGGAAACCCATAAGTGGACTGGAATGGCCTGGAGATAATGCATTAGACATAGCACTGAAGAAACTCCACAACCAAGATTTTGAACGGGTATAACATATGCATTTCTATTTAGTAGTCAATCTTGATCTGCAGACGTCATTTTCTTTGTAATTTCCATCCATACGTTAATTCACTGCAGCATAATTGTGTCAAACACACACAGTAATTTAATGTCATCAAAGTCAGTTTAGACCGTTTAGGGACCTCCACTGGTACATTAACTGTGTGCTGGGTCATACATTTGTGCAAATAATGTGCCATTACTATACCACTAATCAATAGACCATTTTATTGATAATTGTTGAAATTTAGTACACCTGTCAGGTCAATTTCTCATTGAATCCTACCAGCCATTCTAAATTGACAATTATGCAACGAGTCTTTGTCTGCCACGTTCACTGGTCATAAATATTTTATCTCATTTTTTTTTTTAATTTCAAAAAAAAAGATATCATCTTTTATGCACAGCCAAACAAAATTTAGTTTCTTTGCATAATTTATATGATCTGTTCTCAATTTTTGTTGTTGTTGAGTTTTTAGAGTTGAAATAAAAGTAAAAATATACTTCCTTATTCAAATATACTGAAAGTTATGAAGAAAATGCATGAATGTTGTTTTACATTTTGTATGTTCACAAAGAGTCAATATCTGATCCCAAACGCCTCTTTTGTTTTAAATAGCTCTTTAAATTGTGTATAGAAATCAATTGATACTCCTGGGTCCATCTACGGAATTATTCCCACAGCCACTGTCATTTTACCACCATTGTTCAATTTAAAAAACATGGCAAGCAGAACTACGTGTTTAGTGTATTATTCATCAGTGTACCGTGACTGACAGTCCCACACTACTAGTAGTAACTAAATGTAGTTTCTTTTCACAAAAGCACATGTACATTTGACACTCTGATATATGGTTGACTGAAATGCTATATAGTAGAGTACTGACAAACATGGATAGAGCAGATTAACTTGCTGGTTATCTGTACTGTACAGCTTCAGTTATACATATATGTTTCATCAGTAAAACTTAAACACACACACTGAAGAAGGAAGAACTGTATATACTGTACAATAAAAGTACTGTGTGGGTGCAATAGGTTAATGTACAACATGTATGATGACACATACAAAATGTAGGGTGGTGCATTACCTTTGCCATCTAATACTATATCAGGGCAATATCTTCTGTATTCGGCATTATTTATCAAACTGAAAATAGTGGAACATAGTGAGGAAAACATGAATCATGATGTATTATTTATGATATCCAGTTTTCAAAAACATAATTTTATGATATATGCATTTTATTTAGTATATATACATGAATAAATAGAGCCTAGAGGTACAAAAAAATGTACACGCATGTTCGAAATATTGGTCATGTATATTACATGTACATCACAGAGGACAAGGTGTCAACATATTCATATTATGTAGAAGAAATGTATAGTTTTTGATTGTCCATATGTTATGTTCCTCATACCCTGTACTGCAAGAAATACACCAAGTTAGATGGTTTAAGTAATCATGTACAGTACATCTAAGAATATAACATGGGTGCTCATTTCATGCCTAATGAAGGGGGGGGGGATGATAATGGTCCTGGCACCGTCCAGTTATAATCCATTGAGTATTAATATTAATAATTATAATTTAGTATTAATAAAAACAAGATATATGTCTACACATTAAAGTTGCATTGTGATGATATTGATTTGAAAAAAATGCATGCTGTGCATATTTTGTATTGAATCAAGGGTACAGTCTCACACAGGAATTTTAAGATGCATGTATTAAAATAGACCTAACATGTACATACATTTCGGCATCATATTTCTCATGTGAAATCTTAACTTTAGTATTAAATTGCGTTGATTTCATAGACGGTGTTTTACCAAAATGTACGTATTCAGTTATAATTGTAGTGTAAATTCAAGTACATGTACATATTAAAGGGGTACAAACTGTGTTTAGACGTAATTTTTGCTGCATATTCAAAACTGCTCATAGTATTCTACTTCCTGAAGCATACTTAACCATCACTTGAAATTCGCTAAACTCAAGCCAAGATAGCACTGAAAAACGATCTGATGACAGATTTTTTCATCATACCGTACGTATAAAATATGTTGAGGAAATCCCTGCTTTGTAATCAACTGTTCTAGCAATACCAGTAAATAAAATGTGATGTCATAGAATGCATGCATTGAAATCAACATTATACTAAAATAGTTTAATTGGGGTTTTATTGTAAAGTAGTGTCATTTGAGTCACAAAGTTGATAAACTCAGCTTGTGCCACTTTTAAACATATCGACTGTGATATTTTTAGTGTTAGCGTAAAGTACATGTGTATAGCAACAGTGTGGTTAACATTACACAATTTTGATAGGCTTGTGTTGATCTTATAAATCCCAGGTTATGTTGATTTTTAGTGATAGCAACAGTAACAAGGGGAGATAAGTTACCAAGGTACAATATTGACTCTTCTGTATTTGCAGTACTTTAGGGTTATTTAGGGTCATGCTGTCAATCAATCTTACAATGGGGTTCACAATTATAGCATTATTAATTACATTTAAACAAAGACAAAGGAAATTATGTGAAGTTTTTGTTCTTACAGTCTAGTGTAATTAAAAAAACAAAGGTTTTGCCAATTAAACCTAACACTAACAGTGGTGTTCTATGGATTACAACACATACAGATTCTGTTGTAATCTTTGTTAGGAGCCAAGTTGTGTAGTGGCTAACCATAACCCTGGCTTTGATTGAGCTCAGGAAGTGTAATAACACTTGCAAATTTTTTGATTTTCTGTTTGTGGTTAATTTCATTGAATAATCAATGCCAATGTCACCACAAACTTGTTTAATATCCCCGCACCCCTCACCCCCTTGTAAAATCCGTTCCATTGTTGACATGTGATCTTAACCAAAGTAATATTGAAAGACTGCAGTGTTAGGTTGTCAACATGATAAAAATAACAAAACATGCTATGAATGAATAAAAAGGTTTAAAAACCAAACTGTTGAATAATAAACAGTGTATGAAGTAGAATTACAGTCATTTATTTTGTAAAATTGTTTGACAACTATGTCTGTACTTGAGATAAGCACTGTTAAACATGCTTGTTGTCGTTGGCAACGGAATGCCACTTTATTACCAGGAGGTCAAAGTGTATTAACCTGTAGAACGAGTACTTGTAAATGATAGCCAGAGAGTGAAAAAAAAAAAATAACACCCAATAATCACACAATTTGTCAAATCATAAAACATGTATTTTTAAGATTGGAGCAATTTATGAAATTAAAATCTGTAGTGATAATTGTTGACTGCGTACAATGTACAGCATGTGTCAGGAGGTAAAATATACCTGGGTTCCCCAGTCATTTCACCAGGGTTCCCAAACCTTAGCAAAAACACTGACATGTTTATGATTTGTATAACATTGATAATGTTTTCAGTACATGTATGGTGTACTTACATATGTATATTTGCTGGTGAAAAAAAGCATTGATGAAATGTACATGTAGATGGAACATGTATATTGTTCATTGTATGTGAAATATTTCTTTATTATAAATATATATATCTTTGCTTATATTTTCAGACAATGCAATTTTTGATGAAATATATTGATAACTTGAATTTATTTTCTTTCCTTCATTACAGAAAGCCCTGCTACACAGACTGGTCTACATAGCCAAGCTTGGTACTGAGTTGAATGACAAGAGAGATCTAGGCAGTAAGTCTAAAAATTCTATACAACTGATTTCTACATTTGTATTCAATGTTCTACCCTTAACCTTTACAAGATACAAAACTCTGTGATGTCACTTCATGAAAATACAAGAAATTCTTCAAAATCTGTACATAGCTAATGTTTGGACAAGTTAACCAGAGCTCTGAGCCCATTGTATGTTCAACATCTCCCTTTACAGGGAAACAAGAATTCATATTAGCTCCCCTGTTATTTATGTGTGTATTCTTGTAAAATTGTGTTTCAATACATTCTAGATATAAATGCCACTATTGTATCAAAACAGCCATTTTACTATAAATATCAAAAATATTATTTTGCACTATA
>NC_135553.1:8925000-8930000 GCF_964340395.1 Glandiceps talaboti | reverse complement strand
TTCACAAGTGTGACATCGACACATTTATATAATGATGTAAACCATTTTATGAAAATAATATTAGTAGAGGTCACATCACAACGATCGATGCAATGTAAAAACATGATGGCAAACACAATACTACTGGAAACACAGTACTGTATATCACATTAGAAGTAAATTTTAATCAACTTATCAACATCTCAGTAGTAAATACAGAGCCTGTTATCATTGATGACGTGAAAGTTTTCCAAATTTGGTTAAAAGTGTGAAAATGAAGTTCAGAAATCGCATTCACTTCAGCCCCCCCCCCCCCCCCCCCCCCCTTGATCGAACAAAGTTCTAAATTTATTATTACCTGTGCATGCTTTTGATGCTCTCATTGCTACCTAAGGGCAGCAGCATGGAATGCCTTCTAGCTTAAAATATCTAAAATATGTAAGTCAGGCGACTTTCAATGAATACCATTTTCTATTAATTTGCTCTACATATAATTCTCTTTTAGAGCTGACTATTCGACAGTGCATATGATACATTTTAAAATTTTAATGCAATCACGTTGAGTGGTTTATATATCAAATCTATGTCATGTATTATTACGATACCTGTGTCACAAATGAATTTTAATATATTTTTTTTCTCACTGATATGATCTTATTCTTCTTGAATGTTGGTCAGTCTCCGGATAACATGATCGGATGTTATTCCCTAATATTTTCCTTCACTCAGCCAAGGAAAATAAGTATGTCCTTAGGGGCCTTTTCACTATAAGTTGAAAGATTAGTAATAACAACATATTTTCCAGCTGAATGAAGAAATGTACACAGGAATAAAATATATAGTTGTACCTGTTCAAACATAATTTATGAAAAATTGTAAAAAAATAAAAAATGTTGACAATTTTGAATGTTTTGACTTGTATTTTGAGCACCACAGAACAAGAGACATAGATACATGTTGTCGTGATGAAGAATGACAAGGGTATTAATTTCATTGTTTCTGTTCAGACTTGTTCAACTTTGCTTGTGTGAGGTATAATAATTATCATCACCTTAACTGTTATCTTTTTTGTTTTTGTTTTCAGAGCTGGTATGGCCTTTACCGACAAAAACCTTCCCTCTCCACTAGACTTTGTTATCACAAACAGAAACAGCATTTATATCATATCAAAGACTCGGCAAGCAATCTTAACGATATCACTTTTCCATTTCTACTCACACATCAGAATCCATAATATGTACAAGACTCTATTGAAAAGAATGTTGTTAACCACAAGCCTCTTTAAGGCACCGTCCAAAATGTGATCACTTCATATTTCGTTCCGTCAGTGCAAATATGTGTTTTGGTTTACAAGAATGTTGAGAAGATGCATGTATAAACCAAGGCAACACCAATATTTAAAAAAAAAATTTTTTGTTTTTTATACTGATGATGGTTTTGGTAAATAAGATGTAATCAATTTTCAAAAGAATATTTATCTTTGTACAAAAGTTTTGATTACTGATAGGACCTTTCTTACATCTTTTCTTTTTTTTTTATTTGAGAGGAATAATAATTACATGCATTTTGTTGTCTATCAGAAATAATTGATATATTCACATTATCTCTTCAATCGCAATGTATATACAATGTATTGTAAGTGTTAATAAATTTCATTTCAATAGACATGATAACGTTGGTGATGTTTGAACATTTGTACATAGAACAACTATAATTCCCATAATTAGTATTTTTATTAGAGTGATATGTAATCACATGGTGTAAAAAATATCAAAAACAAGTCGAAGCAAGGAATTGCCCAACCCTAATATAAGGGCTTACAAGTCACTACAGTCAGTGTACAGGGTTGTCAGAGTCAGGGTTGTCGTTGGCTGAGTGGTTAAACCACTTGCCTCTTACCACTGCAGTCAGGGTCATTAAATTTCACGGTTTGATTAAATTTACCACACTGTAAGTAAGAACAGTTTCGTTCAGTTTGACTCTACCGAACAGCTCAGTTTTTCAACAGGTTACTCTGGTTTACACGTGCACTAACACTGAACCCTCCCCTTCTGTTATAGGGCAATGCCTGTTTGATGGTATATGAATAAATAAATAAAAAAAATTTAAAATGATCTTTAAATATACATGTACCATTGTGAAAATAAAATAAAGCAGACTGCACACAGTAAAAATTATGAAATACATAACTTATAGCATTATCTTAATTATAATGCTCCTTCCCCTCACCTTCTCCGATCCCCCTCCCCTTAACCAGTCCCCCCCCCCCCCCTTCCTTTAAAGTGTAGTAGTCATTTGATTCCAGCATGTGCTGCTTGGGGTCCCATGCAACGGAAACTTAACTCCTCGGGACTCTCAAACAGTTTCAGAGTAGAAATTTATATAATTTTAAGAAAAACTTTCCTCAAGTGAATTCATAATATGTCATGCAAATAAGCCTAATTCAATCTCACAAGTTTATTGGAAAACCACAGATAAAAATAATTGAAGAAAGAGAAAGTTTTTTTCTTCTATTTTCTAGGTTCGTAACTTCGACTGTCAAACAAAATATTTAACACAAACTTTTATTACAATGCATAGACATGTTATCATATACCATCGTCGTAAAACACTTACTCTTTTACGGCACTGTCTAAGACCTCAGACCACTAATACTTTTAGATGTCTGAGCTAAGACTGAAGTGGAAGAATATGCTTTGGAGAATGTTATATACCCCGAAGCACTAGTCATACACATATACACTAGGATATAATATCATATAAGCTAGCGGCACAGGAAGGTTGGATATCGGAAGGTGGGATATCCGGAACTTTTATTTTATATCACAGGAAATTGGACACGTCAAGTATTATCTACGTCACGTGTGATCTTTACATGATACAAGATTTGAACACCTTGGGATAACAGACTGTCGTTATGACGTATCATAAAAAAGTCATGTAATGTTTTCACAAATCTGTATTACATTATTGATTTCAATAATCTTCAGCTTAAGAATCGGAGATGCATGAGATTATAAGGAACTAAAGAATTACAAAAACACTCGAGGTGAGCTTAATTAAGGCAAGGAAAGAGTGAACTTTTTTCAGTTTTGATTTTCTTGTACACAGTCGTCTCGAAATATTTCAAGACACTAACACTGGCATTGGTGATTAACATAAAAGACAAAACTGCCATCGGTGATTTCGAACAGTTACATAAAACTGGGATTTTAGGTCACAATACAGCAAAGTATATTATTTTTTCTGTTGGATTTTGAGTTGTAAAGAATAGTATTCTATTACATGTATTATCACAAAAATGGAAAATAACGTTGTCCACTACTCGAGCCAAAATTTAGCCATCTCGTATTTACTTGGACGTTTTAGACTGGAAAGAGGACCCTTGCTTATGTATTTTCTTGAAAAGTGAACTATTTGGTGGGCACATCCATGTTTACTTACTTTCTAGTACCCCCCCCCCCCCACACACACACATCATATATAAAACCACTATATGTGTATTATTAACTTCAATTCATGTATACGTACATGCGATATTTAAAGATGCCAGGCAGTATGATTTTCGCACAGCCATATTGTCTAGTTTCTGACGACCGTGTTCCAATTTTACACTACGTCATCTTCACACGTATACACACATTACAAAATAACGTGGTGTAAAATCAGAACACGTCGACACGAACTAGAATAAGCCATACACGTCTCATCGACTCTTTTTTTTCGCTCGCACAGTTTTTCCCGTTACTATTCTACACAGTTCCATTGCATCATCATCATCATCATCATCATCATCATCATCATCATCATCATCATCATCATCATCATCATCTTATCCAACCATTGTGATTCATAAACACCACAGTAAATTGTTTCTCTTCAATTATCTATCCAAATTTGCCTTATCTTGGAATACTATATCAGCTGAGGCAAAAGACACTGGTATTATAATATCTGTATATGTCATATTATAATAAATCGTTGAGCTAAGCTACACAAGGACTGTGTGTAATGAGCCCACAGCATTGAAACTACTTCTTAAATCACCAGATACTACATAGAATTACATCATGAAATTTTAAACTTGAATTTGATCACTAGCGGCGGCTCAAATTTTTACACTACCTTGAATTTGATCACTAGCGGCTCTCATTTTGACACCACCAATACCATCATTATCGTGTTTTAATTTATTAATCATTTTTTCTCTCTTCTCTTTTCATCCGATCACCTTATGCCTCCTCCGAGTCCCCTCATCCCTTCTCCCGCCTCCTACTCCTTTTCATAATCTTCCACCGAGGAGTGTACGCGTATCATATCCTATATTATTGCGTGGATAATATTATTCGCTGGACACATATCACGACGCCTTTTATCAGTTTTGCATAAATCACACCCAGTAAGATTACTGTGCACGACAAAATAACGACAATCTACTTCTTGACGTGGTATCATGATTGACTTCATATTATAGCTGACAGAGTGAATGCCATTTCTCTCAATAGATGTACAATGTATTGTAGTTTATGGGTCTCTCTGTTCAATAATCTTGCATGTGATTTCGTGAACGGTAAATGTCTTTGTCTAAACACAGACTAGGATGAGTGGTCTGAAATGACCACATCAATATCGTTTATGACCCGTATATTAGTTGTTTTGACGTACTGTTTTTTTATCTTTATGTGTTGAGGTGTGGTGAACACTGACAAGTTTCTCCCATTATTTGATAAAGATGATAGATCATGTAATTAAGTATCGACAACATATTGATTACTGACGAAACATCTTAAAATCAGACAAGGAAGTCTGTGATAAAATGGAACACACAAGTTTGATGTGTAACTCCCAGCGTCGTTACCTTAGTAACAGGTGTACGGATGCTATATCTGGTTTTACTTTTACTCCAATGATGAGTCATCTTGAACAGACGCAGGGCGCGCGCGCGCACACACACACACACACACACACACACACACACACACGCACACACGTACGCACACACGTACGCACACACACGTACC
>NC_135553.1:8910000-8920000 GCF_964340395.1 Glandiceps talaboti | reverse complement strand
GTGCATGTTCTGTACTCAATTAGTCAGATGATCTTTTGAAGTGATACAGTCTGTTATCGAAGCCCCATTTTTCGGCTAAAAGTATGCAATGTCAGCGTACACACGTGATGTGCATACATTCAACGGTGAAACCGTTCTCGCAAAACAGACTTTATTTTCCTTCTGTAACATGTACACATGTTGACGGTGAGTTTTGGACGGTGCCGTAAAAGGGGCTGTGGTTTACGACGATGAGTAAAACACATTTTACAGGAGACAAATGAGCACTGGTTTAGCGTGATAGAGGTGCCGACTACGCGCAAAGAGGTCGGTATATGTAACCGAGACTGCATGTCATGTTTTTCAAATTTTATCACACCCTCAAAAATTACGGCGAAATGTCAAGTCATAATATCTGTGGTTAGAGCTCTACCAATCTGATTAATATGATGTGGTGAAAGCGGCTAGATGTCTTTATTTACCTCTATTACCATCGTTTTGCGTCGTTTGTTTTGTTCCGGGTGATCGCCGTGAAGTTAATCAGATTGGAGCTCTACCAGCCACCTCAGAGATATTCCTCTAGTATTTGGACAAATGTATATCATGTCAATATAAAATAACAGTCAATTACCTTACAAGAACAATAAGTTACAAAAAGTGCCTCTATATAGAAAATTTGCTCGCGGCTTACTTCATTTGTACTTCAGAAAATGGAGCCATTTTATGTTTAGAGATGCTAAACGATTGCTCCAGTCTTTATATCCCACGTTTACAACCACCATCTTAGCATAAAACAAACTCTGGAGATGTACATCTTATGCATTATCCAACATCTGATAACGCAATTTAAAACAAGATAAAAATGCAGAGAAGAAATAATACAGTTTGTATATCTTACCCATTTAGGGAAATAGTGTCCAGAGGTTAACACTTTTATTTCTGACTAATTAAGAGAAATGATCACATGGGCTTTGAAGAATTGTAAAGATGTGCATGCGTGTTCAGTAGATAAATGTTGTATTCCAGGTTAAGTGGTGTAAGAGTGACTCATTTCAGATTCAGTTAAAGAATCGACAAATTGAGTTGAAGTCAGGGTTTTGTTCAATGTTTAAGAAGATTTGCTTTGACGTGATGTGATGTGATGAGAAGAAGACAGTCAGGGGTTAAGGCTTTTAGTTTTAAGTCTTAATGGGGAAGCAATGGGTACATGCGCAGACTGGACGTGACGTAGTGATTATTTTTGATTACCCAGTTTACTTTATAGGTCGCTTCCAGGACGTATGTACAATAACAAACATTTTACACATTTTTTAACGGTTATTATGCGAGTTATTGAGCTACGAACGCAGACTTGGTCAACGATGTTTCATATTGTTCTCTCAAGAAGGAAAGCGTAGTAAAGTTGTTTTATTAATTAAAAAGACAAAACAAATTTGTTATCCATATGACTACTTTTATATTATAATGGTACCATGTATATGTCAAAACAAAAGTTCAATTATTATTAATATCATAGATAGTACTAGAATTATTGGTATTGTATATATATATATATATATATATATATATATATATATATATATATATATATATATATATATATATATATATATATATATATATATATATATATATATATATATATATATATATACGGTATGCGTACGAAAGATAACAATATGACATATGGCAGTAAAAAAACACCAAAGTTTTAAAAACCTTATTTTGGTTAATAACTCAAATTGGAGCGTTGAAAAAATTACCACATTACCTTTGTTATTTTGAGTGTTCCTGTAAATAAAACAGTAATAGCATAGGCAATGTGACAGTCCACCTTAGTCCCTTGAAAGCAAGTTAATCCCCGCTACTGTACAGCTAGGGATTTAAGCCACTAATATAACTCCAGTAAGCAGATTTGACATAGATTGATGTGGTAGTTGGATGTACGTTTATTCTACAAGGTAATACGCATCTAGGGTTGTTTTTACAGTCTTTGATCTAAAATGTTTACATATCTGTACCCAATGGTACGTCGTTGAACAAAGTAGTTTGCTTTTTTAAATATTTCCCTTTATCATTGCTAGTATTCCCCATCAACAAACAGTGTGACAATTTCTTATCACAGTCGCCGCAATGTCATGGTTATATTACACACGTGCTTATATATATATATATATATATATATATATATATATATATATATATATATATATATATATATATATATATATATATATATATATATATATATATATATATATTAAATAGTATCAAACTCGTAGAATAGAGTGCTCGATGCTTGGGTAAGCAGGGCGGGAATAATCAAAGTAGGTTGGTTGGAACTTGAGGTGCTTGGTTGTAACTTGTAACTCCGAGTTTCACGCTCAATGCGTTCATCGTTATATATATATATATATATATATATATATATATATATATATATATATATATATATATATATATATATATATATATATATATATATATATATATATATATATATATATATATATATATTACATATACGTCTCTATCTGTTTAAATACTCAATTTCTTTCAACTAATTTCCGTCATCAATTTGGGAATAAACAACAGTGGGCATTGCTTACATCAATCCTCAGACCATATTGTAAACTTGATGTTGAAGTGTTGTCATTAGATAATAATATTGTAATGCGTTGGTTACTCTAATATCTTCTCTTTCAAAGACTTCCTTCAAAACATTAGTTAATTATGTTCGACAAATAAGCCTCATATTTTGGATTAACAGAGCCGTATGTCAAGTCAATCAAATGAATACAATTTGAGAACTAGTGATATCACATATCTTCAAACAACTGTCTAAGGACTTTTTTTATAAGAAGGTCTATTTGGTTCTATATAAAAAATATAAGTGCCGTGAGGATTAGACAATTTCACGGTCGACATGCCAAGTAATCTATTTGGATTGAATACAGGTGAGCTTGAAGACATAATCTTATTATTGAAATACGGGGCCTTGGCATGTATCGTTCCTGTCCACGTGATCCCTATAACTAATGACATTACACTGCACAGGGGACTTTTACTACAGCTGTGATTTCTACGGTAAATCAGCTAACAAGGAAGTCCCTTTAACGGGGTTGTAATGTCACTGTAACCGCTGGACATTCTTAAAGGACTCAGTTTCGAATTGTCCAATGACAATACACCGCGTGGGTGTGTCTTAGTGGAAGATTTCATTGTGGAACTGTAATTACTAGTATATTATAGCGTCTATGATAATCACAATACGCTGTACAGTTTATCTCTAACAGTCTTCCCAATATCGTCGACTACTGATAGCTGGAAAGGCTGCTGCAATTATCATCATCATCGTGTGTTGCCGAAAGTAACTGCAGTCGAAGACTAATCCTGCATATACGTATCCAGTGAATGAACACAGACTGGACAAACCGAAGTCGTTTTGTTGTGCACGGTGGCAGTTTGATGTAGCAGGATGGGAACAACGGCTACCTGCATGTCATGTAGTTTAAAACCATTCTACGAGAAGGAGAGAGACGACAGCGTATTTGACACAAGGAAACTGCTTTCGGAACTGATCACCCTACAGACAGCGGTGTTGTTGAAGGAAAATGCTGTCGACCCGCCTTTGATTTTCACAGAGAATGGAAACGGCCAGCAAGGTGTAGCCGTAGGGTTGAGGCGCATAGTCGAAATACCAGGTAGTATTGCTAGCTCGGGTTTCCAATGTCGAAAGCCGAAAGAGTGTTCCACGGTAAAGATAACGAATCCAAACTCAAATGGAATTACTGAAGAAAATCAAGAGACTGAAATGGCATGTATACCAGAGGTATCGGATTATCGTAATTCGAGCATGAGATCAGCTTCGCCTTAATCTTATATATATTAAGCTGATGTATTGCATTTGTGATTAATGAGCCCATAATCTAACGGCTGATTTACGGCAGACGTATAATCTTTGGAAGCAACAAGATGGAATACACGAACTATGAGAGTTGACTTTTATTGTTGGAAAACAAAAAAAGGAGAAAGTGTGAATCTTTTTCAACACTCTACAATATCTAAGTGTACACTATACAATATCTAAATGACTTGTATACGTCAACATTTGGAAGAGGCGTTGTTAGTAAAGATGTACAACGACAGTATTCTTTATGTTAGAGTGGGTGACGTTTTGAACATTAGAAACTATTTCACCTGAAGATTTTCTTACCATTTTTAACACATCGTGAATAGGAAGACGCTTGATACTTCATCTAATCTACAGCTACTATACACCCAAATAATACATCTTTGTTTGGATGTCATACTCGTGACGGTTCAACACAATGTATAACCTCACGCGAATTGTCATTTTTTTAATCACATGCAATCATCCCTAGGTCTTTTCAAGTAACATTGTATTCTTTTATAGAATAACCGAATGGAAACTATGAAACATCGTCGTGTTATCTATTAATCAAAAGATGCGCGTATTGTGTTGCTTTCACGTGAGGAGAGTCCATCTGGGAATTTGATCTACTCTGATTCAGTATAAGCAACAGCGGAGATACTGTGAATTTGATCTATTCTGATTCAGTATAAGCAACAGCGGAGATACTGTTCGAAATATTGATTTGTAGAAACTCACTCTTGTAATGCAGAGATGAAGTGTTCACCCCGAGGTCTGCCGTGGACATCTTAAGTGTCACCTTTGAAAAGAGGCTGTAATTTTCAGTACTAGATCTGAGGTTACCTAATTGAGCGCGAGTGGAAAATAGACGTTGATGAAACACTTTCTTTCTACTGTCAATCTGACTCTTAGACATTGAGGTAATAGCATTATTGGGATCGATTTGCGAACACCGTCTTTGCAGAGATGTAGTTTATCACGAATTTTTCGTATATACGAATGATGCTTCGTAAATATCACCAAAACGACGTCTGTACGCTAGGACTGGTGCAAAGTACACATGTTTCATGTCGTGTGGCATGTTTCAAAACATGCTTTAAATTCATGATTGCACCGGCTCACTTCTTACACCTTGTAAACCCCCGTCCCTGTAATTAAAATGACCGAATTGTGACCTTAACGTTTATTCATCTAAACCATCAAATATGAAGATTGTTCTATTCAGTATAATGCTAGTGTAACGTTTGACGAAGGCGTGAGTGAAGAGTCTGTTCACTCCACTTCAAATTTTATCGAATATTGATTAGGCAAGGAGCAGGTCATTAATTACAGCTATGTTTACATGGTCCTTGTATAACTGGCCTTAAGTAATGATTAATAAAAACCTTATATATGCTATAATATTAGTATACCTGTGTATGGGGTAATTTACTGTGCATGCATTTCCTGTTTAATTAGTCATTATCACTGACAGCGTTCAGCAAATTGTACATTTGAAAAACAAATGACACATTATGAAATAGGTTCATATCACCACAAGTGCGTACTGCTTGAGACGTGAAACGACAACCCTTGGGATAGCAATCATGTTGTAATCCTCAACACTACAACAGCATCCTTGTAAACGTCATAAGATTATGTCCTGTCATGCTATTGCTTTCGAATTGCTCGCAGACTGTTAAAACGATCATTAGCGTCCTTCTCTGTCAGGGAACGAACGGTCATATACTTGAGCTAATTACATCAAAGATCCCTCGTTGATAAACCACGATATCAGTTGACATGCTAACAGATAAATGCGAAAAGTAGCAATAATTTTATTCTTCAAATCGCGCGACCAAAACGTGTTGATGCGTAAAACATCTCAATGTCAAATTGGTTATATCCATTTGATAGAACTAAGCTGCTAAGAATACATTATCTACAAAGCAGTCCACGTGTTTAATTTATTCTACTGTTACAGTAGTAGAGTATTTTGAAGGATTATCTACAAAGCAGTCCACGTGTTTAATTTATTCTACTGTAGAGTATTTTGAAGGATTATCTACAAAGCAGTCCACGTGTTTAATTTATTCTACTGTAGAGTATTTTGAAGGATTATCTACAAAGCAGTCCACGTGTTTAATTTATTCTACTGTTACAGTAGTAGAGTATTTTGAAGGACTAGGCAATTCAAGCATCATCATATATACATAAAGTACATTTTAAGGTCATTGGATAATTTCCAAATGTAGTTCGTTCTTAGACTACTTAGATGTGTATAAATTATATAAAATGGCAATAACTCATTTTGGTCATTTACTATCAATTAAGAAGATAATGGTAAGCAGATCGATTTAGAAGATTTGTGAGAACGCCATCTTTGTACTGAAATTGGTATAATACGTACATTTTGTATTTTCTTATAAAACTCGACAATTCTGCGTTTAACGACTTCAAATTTCAGTAGTGAACTAGCCTGAGATCGAGGTTAGATTTTGCTCTATTTTAGTTTCGAGGTAATTTTTTTAATTTTCAAGTAATCACTGTGAACCAAATATAGAAATACCAACACGAATTAATATTCGAGAAATGATGAACTCCGCTTGCAGGAATTTGTGTTTAAATGATTAAAGATGTTGATATATTGTGTGCTATTGTAGTAGGCCTATGCATTTAAGGGGGCCTTCAGTAATTAAAAATGGGAAGGGCCGGGGGAATTAGGGGTCACTTTTTATTTTAATTAAATGCATTGTTTAATTACATTGTGATATTGGCATCTATGCATAGTTGTAGGAATTAGGGGGTCACGTTTTACAAATCAGTTCTCGGGGGAGGGCCATATTTTAGAATATGGGCTTAGGGTAGGGTCACATTTTATTTTAACTAACTGCATTGTCTAACTTAGAATTACATTGTGATTTTGGCATCAATGCATAGTTGTATGCAAAATCCATGCAATATAGCTGGTAGGTGCGCACTTAGTGACCCCTTTACATTGCTATTAGCTATGCATATGTGGTGCTCAAAATATGTTTCACTTGTACTATAGCATGTAACCATGGTAATGAACATCCCAATGTTGCCTTAAATTATGGCTTAGGGTTAGGGTTAGGTATATCAGACCATGTCATAAAATCGCTTCTGACAACCATGTGGCATATAGTGAAAAGTGTATTCACATAAATATATTGTGGTGGTTGTAGTAAGGGTTTGAGAAATAATCAAATGTCTTTAACATTTTCAACGTGGTGACTGCAGTGGGATTAATTCCTTTAAACATTGATTCTGTGACTAGTGTCCATCTGAAAGTATTTAAACCATGTTTTTGAATATTTAACAGGGGGAGGGTCATATTTTAGATATTAAGGGAAATTGAGGGAGGGTCACTTTTTAGCACAACGGAATCGGGGAGGATCACATTTCACGCAACAGCCTGGGCCTGATTTCCCCCCGGCTCTCCCTCTTGTAATTACTTGAAGCTCCCTAAAGTGTTGACATCGAACGATGTACATTGAACTCCTATATGGCGTCGTGAGAGTACACTGTTTCCGTGCTGGCCTATCGTATTCTCTTCAACAACGTCGTCAAACCAACCCAATTAACCAGAACTAATAACTACCTAGTTTCATGAAGGATTTGGGATTTCCTTGTCATAGTTTTTCTCTGGATATCGTCAAGCTATGTATGCTTTGTTGGCGGAGTCGGCACAAGGGATCGTTTTCGTCCATATTGGTATTCCTTCCCTAGTTCTTCTCCTATCGAACATACGCTTAAATTTCACCAGGTCACTAACCATCAGTAAACAATTTCTCACGTGTCATTTCTTTTCTGTGATCTTAGAGGTTTCAGAAAATTTCCGGAATAAGTAGGCACTGATTTTCCATCAGTTTTGGAATAAACCTAAGATGTGTCGACTTGTGTGTACGTGCTACACATGAGACTTACATGCTTATCTGTCAGATTCATCACAGGAAACCTCATCTCACATTTTTTGTACGGCTGGATGACTGCGTAGATGCTATATATCTCATCATCTACGACTATATGAAACATGAAACCGGTGGTGATTAGCGCAAAATTCGTGCTTTACATCGGTCAAAGACGTAAATGATCGATGAAGTGATCGTTACGTGGTTTATCATGGACAATCAACTCGTTCACACAGTTTGGTAATGCCACTACAGCCAATCTGTGCTTATCGCCCTCCTTTGACCAAGATTCATGTTTTTTTCAATGCGGTTCTCTCCGCAGACAGTTGCCTCGTAAATTGCTTTACTACAATGTGTTTTCTGTTGTCACAATGCCATCTTTGACATTTAACTGATTCAGCACATCTTTTCAAGCAATCTAATAAGGTATGATAGACAGAGAGCTGTTGTAATAATAGGAAACGAAACAATTTCACACTATTATATAAAACTTCCAAATTTAGCTCCTTTTTCTTGGGGTAGGGGTGAGGTGGAGCACCACTAAATAGTATAGTTAGTATTTAACCAGGCAAATATTGACCACAACAGTCATGTGGGTTTTTATTTTTCAATCTACATATTCAACTGTTGAAGACATCTTTCCATGATGTTTCTAGTATACGGTACTTACATGTACTAACCATCCCTGCACACAGACAGACAGACAGACAGACAGACAGACAGACAGACAGACAGACAGACAGACAGACAGACAGACAGACATGATCGGACCGACAGACAGACACTTATGCTTTAATACGTATACTAGTGTACATACATACATACATACATACATACATACATACATACATACATACATACATACAAGATGTCTGTATAAACAGACGATAAAATATAGCGATATAGTCAGATGTTGGCAGACGACGTTTTACGTCAGGTTAACTGGTTTTCATCGTATTAAATAATATAGCGGTCTAGGCTGGAGCGGCATAATAAGTGAAATTCTGTAGATTGACATTCGTAAAAATAATTTAATGTGCTTGTTTGTTTGTTTGGTTGTTTGTTTGTTTGTTTGTTTGTTTGTTTGTTTGTTTGTTTGTTTGTTTGTTTGTTTGTTTGTTTCATCGCAACATTAAACGTTTGTACATTATTTGGTCCTCCTTCCGTCTGAAGCGTTCTTCATCTCCGGAGACTTGCAAATTCCTTAGAAGTGTCAGAAATGATACGGTAGCCGTACCTGGTGTTAGAGTGGTATGGACGACAGATAGTCAATTTAGTATGTTACCTTTTATTGTTTGTTCAATAAAACGATCACCAAATTATACGCCGTACGCGTACCGTACAGTGGAATCCCTGTGCCATACGTGTGATACAGTACGAAATGGTAAATTATAAATATTATTTTCGCCCGAAACGTCTTAGTTTATAAACATTTTATTTTGGCAGATGACATCTATTTGTATATTGTATACGTGTGCATTAGGGCTATCCGCAGTACGTCAAACAAACCCACCTCAAAAGTAAAGCTGTTTATAGAAGTGAGTCGATAGATGTAATTGCATTGTATTATGAACTTTTCAACTTTAAACTATCTGTCATATATTCAAGGCAAGCAATTTATTTTGGTCGGCAACTGCGACTCATAGTCTGAGTTCTTGCACATCAAGCTTGTTATCTCAGTTATCAAATTATTACAGTGGTTGAGGAGACTAATATATATATATATATATATATATATATATATATATATATATATATATGTGTGTGTGTGTGTGTGTGTGTGTGTGTGTGTGTGTGTGTGTGTGTGTGTGTGTGTGTGTGTGTGTGTGTGTGTGTACAGTGCTTGGCTATGTGTGCCTCAAGGTAATTAACTGTCTGTGAACCCAACGTGAGTGCCATACCATAGCAACAATCCTAAAACATACAACTAACACATATCAATTTAGATGGTGGATGTGCACTAATACCATAATAGGTTATGTTGTTACATACATTGGGTACATTACACATGCACAAAGTAGGTTGTACGCATACGAACAGAATACGAGATTTATTTTTTGTTCGAAGTCACGACATCTACATTGTGTACGAATTGTGAGACTTGAGTTATTGATCTGTGAGTCTTTTCCAATGTCAGATTTTTTATAAATGGGGTAATCATGTAGTCATCTCCAATAAATAAATAAATAAATAGATAAATAAATAAATAAATAAA
>NC_135553.1:8797500-8905000 GCF_964340395.1 Glandiceps talaboti | reverse complement strand
TGTCATTAATGATACAAAGTACATACACCATATATGAATATGACATTGCCAAGACGCCACCAAGAAAAACAATAAACCATGTCCTTTGAAAATTAAATTAAACTTAATACATATTAGCTGATGTATGCGTGATTATGTACGTAAGAGAGACTAAGAGCGTTGGTCGTTACGTCCAACGTTACATATTGATTCACGTGATCACAACATCATATATTAGCCATTATGCTTGATAAAGTTAAATGTGCATTAGCTACATTACATGTACGTACATTTGATATACAGTTACCTTTAACATATATTGAAGCATTCACATTCTGTACTTTTACATTTTATGTATTTCCTTCACAGATGAATATAAATCAATATATCAAGTGCACTGGTAACTGAATATTCATTTTCATCATGTTCATCTAATTCGGGATCCTCAAGTTATTGACATCCAACGTGTTGATTCTTCAACTACACATCTGAAACCAGGGGCATTTTTGCAATGTGTATGTTACTTATTACAGTTTTCTTTAGTATTTTGGACTGATGATGTCTATACCTCCTAAAATCAATCATTTTTACCAAGGATTAACCGCGGTTAAAGGGTACAGCTTTAGAACCTCACAATTCCAGGCCAAACCACACCGTGCTGTCACGAGAGGGCGCAAAATAACCTAGTACCTGAATCTTAAGATCATGGGGCATTCAGCAAGACGTCCACGACACATTGTCGTAGTCTAACTTAGAGAGAAGTTGCATATATCATGGATCTGCCATGAATGAAAATCAAACATAATTATGCTATGTCCATTCTATTGTTTTCCTCGCACGATTTTACCTATCACTGTCGCTCGATTTGAGTTCGGAGCACAGACACTACTAAAATGAACAAAATAACACTATTTCTTAAATATGTGCTTCACTAGATAGAGCAACATTTCACATTTCAGCAGTATTGTATGTAGTCATTGCAGTATGTCATTTTCGAATATTGGCAGATATTCTACGCCATATTCAGCCATAACCTGTGGGATGTTGTGAAAGTTGCAACAACAACAAAATGTGAACATGGTGAATACTACATGAGGTCAGTAAACGGGAGAACACATAAAAACAATGTAAACTTTTGTACTGGCGTAGAAGGCGCTTCGCTATGCCGCGCGTTCTCGTTCTACATCCGGGTATCGATCCTTTTCGTATGGGATATTCTTCAGCTTTCAGGTGAGCGTAGTACCATGAACATATCGCCTGTCATCGCCATTTTTTCGACGACATCAATGAAATCCCGTATCAAAAATAGAAATTAGAATAAATAGACAAGCGATATGATTGGAAAATGCATTCATATTTTGCCAGAATAGTGAAATATTTTGAATTTCACAAACATTTCTGATCCGTACGTGAAATCCAAAATGGCGGCTCCCATTGGCTAAGTACGAGAAGTAAATTCTCGGACGAAGATTGCGTTTTGCCTGTGATCTGGGATGACATCAATCTGCTATGCTGTTTTGTCATTTTTGAATTCGTAACGAACCTCCCTTTTCATATTCTTACAGACACTTTATCATCGGAAAGTGAAAGCAGATCATATCCAGAAACATGGTAAGTTCCCAACACAGCCGTGGCACACGGCGTTCTGTCACGTTGTTGAACATACAAAACAGCAAATCCGATCACTAGCAACTACCATGCTCTATTAACGTGCTATAATCTCTGAAATTGTATTTCGACCATCTAAATGACAACAGTGAAGTTTTAAGATGCTTTACCGTGACAGTGACTGGTAACTGTGAACCAGAGTAATTATGCATATTTCTAGTGGCAGGCAGTTTGTTATGATGATTAAATTGGAATGTAATGATACCAGAGCTAGTGTGAATTGGTTGTATTTTCATTCACGGATAGCCAGACTTGATAGAAGTAGGCCTGTCTTGATGTACCCCACACAATCCTACTTGCAGACAATGTTGTTCTTCATGTCCCACACTTGGCAGTACAAATTTACAACTATCTATTTGGGTATAAAATAAACTTACAAACACCGTCCCTACATCCTGACGAGACTCCAGTCACAAAAAATTGCATATAATATTTTCAGGGTAATTGCCCTCTAATGACAGTTCATGTTTGTTCCACTACAAAATAACCCATAGGCCAATTTACAATGTTCCATAGTTGTCTATTTGAACTTGAAGTGTTACATTGGGTACTGATATCTTTGAAACTGGTCACTCTTGCTGACTATTCTGTTCATAGATGTCAAACATTTATCAGATTCATTGATGCTGTCAAGGTTTGCTATATACAAACAAATAACACCGCCAAAGCTGTATAAGAACTATGAAAGATGTAAAGCCTCTCCTGAGTGTAGAACTCGTTTGGTTACAGAGATTTTGACTCTTGTAGAATCTCTCGGTCGTTTGTTAGTATTTTTGACTCCTGCAGAATCTATCAAGAGTCTAAATTTCAAAGGTAACTCGGCATGAAAAAAAGTGTAACCACTGAAGAAACAGAAACATTCTTATCTTCTTAAAATATCCTGTGAAAAGTTAGATCTAAGACTATGATTACAATGAGAAGTAGAAAAAAGCAAAACACTCACAGAACCTTGTCAGATAAAATTTCTGGAGTGTGTGATTGGTAAATTACCCCTATCCCCTATTGACGCTGTACAGCTGTTGGAAATTTGTCAAAAACCAAAGCAGATTTTGTGACTAATTGAATTTTTGTTATCTTGTACAGCCTAAGCAGATTATGGAAATCAAGGACTTCCTGCTTACAGCAAGGAGGAAAGATGCAAAATGTAAGTATCTGTCGTGTCTTGCATGTTATGGACATGTCACCTTTGTAACGTTGTAGTGAGTGTTAGACTTGTGCTTTAGCTGTAGTTATACTTTCTAAGGATAGTCTGGTCTGAGATTACTATTCCCAAAGAACAACAGTATGATGTCACCACTGATTATGTCCTTGTCTTGCTGAAGGTGGTAGACAGACACAATATAGACATCTATTATGTCACTATACTACAATGTTGCAACCCTCCGTGTCTGCCATGTCACACTTTCTTTTGAGTAGCTCACAACAGTGAAAAGGTCCTTCCTTCAAACAAAACTTTTACATGTTTGTCGACATTCTGTAAAGGTTTACCTAAATTGATATCAGTGTTTATTTATTATCATATGATGTAACTATAATAGGATGAAGGATTTTGTATTAAGAAAACAAGGCATTTGCCATTTTTGGTTCACAGTATTTCACTGATGTGTGTTTGGATTTCTGGGACGCCTATGTATTTCTATATGTGATTTTAGAGGAAACACAGGGGGTTATCATAGTTTGCCTTCAAGCAGTGGTCTGCAAGTCGCCAGTATTTTTGCAAATGTTTAGGAACCTGGTAATGGAGAGGATGGAGAATTATTTTAAATTTGTGACATACATTTCCATACTTGTTAATTGGGTAAGTAACCCTGGTGAACATTGTGATCCCATGCTACGATGCACATTTTGAGCTTGCCACCCTTTACACAAACAATGTCGGCATTCGACTGACCTGCCCCCCATGGTAATCATGTTGTGGGGAAGACAAATGTCAAACACAAGCTGAAACACATCTGATAATATTTTTTATGGCATCCTAGTCAATGTAACTAACAGAAGGCAATCAACATTTGTACATTTCTTTGATTTATAGCTGTAAAAATTAAGAAGAACAAAGACAACACAAAGTTCAAGGTGCGATGCAGTCGGTATCTTTACACATTGGTCATCCAAGATAAAGAAAAGGCTGAGAAACTGAAGCAGTCACTACCTCCAGGTAAGAAGTCTTTCCTCGGATTGACAATCTACTCATCTCCAGTTTCTAGACATACAAAATGTAGGTATGCATGTCTAGGAGAACTCTAAAACTGCAGATTGTGTGAAGCACTTTATGAGGTTCATTGTGATTGTTTAAGGAAACATGTCTGTATAGACAACAATTGTAGTAAAGTATAATCACAAACAGTTAGCAGGAACCTTATTGTGGCTTCAAGTCCATAACCCTAACCTCTCCCCCAACCCCCAGCCCGACCTCAAAAAAAAAGAAAAAAAAAAAAAGCAACATCAGCAAAAAGCAAATCAACAAACTGATAAATGTTGTAGCATTTGCACATCATGACATTTCAAAGTGCTGGAAAACTCGTTGAAACTTGAAAGAAAAGGGAATTAGAATTGAAAAGATGCAGTTTGTGTCATATACATAGACATCTAGATAGATAGATACTACAAAATGTGAAATACAACTGATGAAAAATTTCAAAGCAATAAAAGTTACAGTTTCCCATACATATGCTGGATTAAGTGTCTAGTAGGTTTTACCTAATTATCACTCTAAGCAAAATCATAAGATGTTGCAATTTGAAGATTATAAGATGTTGCTTTTCTTATTTTACTGTAGCCAAAATTGTCATCGTTTCATTTTAATTTCTTCACAGGTCTGACCATCAAGGAGCTGAAGTAAAGTGTAATTTTGGCAGAGATAAAAAATTAGAAAATAAACTGGGCTTCTTTTGAACAGATTCATGTTGTGCATTGTCATGGTTGATGTGTATGTGATAGTTGTTTGCTTTACTATAGTTTGAGGGCATGAAGTTGATTACGTTGTTTGATTGAAATCAGTATTTTGTAATTCATTCATTGAATTATTAGAAGTAAGATAACAAGATGATAGTTTCTCAGATTACTATATAATGGTCAATTTTCCTTCACATAATATAGAAAACGTTGTCCTCAAACTTCGAAGTATTTCTTAAAAGCTATGGACTTCCCTTGTGTTGAGAATAATTGTATTGGCTGTCGTATGAATTCACCCCTGTTATACATTCTATTCACCCAGAGCCTGGGATACCAGATGTATAGTTATGTATATCAATGTTGGTTGCCTGAATGGTCTGCACCAAGACTCTATGAGCACAGAAATCTGTGCCGAACTCAAAATAACAAAAGTTGGCACTTAATCAGAGCTCGGACACTAGACTGGCGTCAGTTGGTTGCAATTTTTTTAAAGAAAATAATTATGGGGATACATATTAATAATTTTCATTATATCTAGAACGTGATCTTGTAGGTTAGCACATAGCTAAAATGCTACTTGCTCAAGTAAATCTCTTTGGATTACTAAAGGATGGAAATTATCACTGTGTGTCTACATAATTACAATGATTTTGATATAAAAAAATATAGTGCAAACAGACACCCCAGTCTACATGGACACAAATCAATAATGCTAACTTGTGCCCATGTGACCTACTTTGAGAAGCAGGGGATGGAGTTGACTTGTAAATAAACCCAGTCAGACTGATTGAATATCAATGAATAACTTTGGCCAATTACAAGTGCCTATCAATATGGAGTGGATTACCAATGCCATGCATGCTACCTTCTGAAATCACAGTTGATGAACGTCTTGACATATATTTATGAGACTTCGAATGCCCTCACATTCCAGGTTATAGAAAGACAAAATATTGTAGAGTTTCGCCACTAGGAGTGCTATATAGAGGCAGCGCAGTTTGCGACCAGGAAGGCCATTTATAGTTGAGTAGTATTGCATTGTCAAAGACTGCATTTGCACAACTGGAAGTCTATTACAGATTACCAGCTAGGCTTGGTGTTTAGGGCAAAAAGGCACCATCAAACCTGATAGACAAATGCTTGGGTTATTATACATTTAGTGTGTAGTGGCTTCCTACTTGAAAAATCAACGTGACACAACATATGGCAAGTCCTTGTTTGTACAATAAATTGCCAAAGCATAATAAATGTGTAAAATGTTTGTTATTGTACGTACAATAACAAACATTTTACACATTTTTTGGCTTATTGCAATGTATTAAGTGACAAATTCAGACTTGGACAATGTTTGTTTCACATTGATTTTTCAAGTAGGACGCCATGATAAAATTGTTTTATAAATTGAAAATTCAAAATAAATACCCAGTCCTCATCCATATGGCCACTATGTCTATGGTTGTATGACACATTATTAGCCACCAACTTGCATAGCCTTGAGGGGACTATGAAAATAACCTATGCCCATCCATGTGTGTGTGTGTGTGTGTGTGTGTGCACCCATCATTGGACAGCCCTCAGATCAATATAGTAGACAGCCTTATGTCTGACACTCACACTTTAATTTCAACCAAACCTGACACGTGTCGGACACAAGAAGCCTAAGGGTACACATGTGGGTGTCACTATCATTAGATGTGAGGAAAATCATGTGACGACAGTTTCAATGAATTTTCAGTGAATATAGCCAAAAACAATGTAATACAATATTCTGTAAGTGTGTACATCCTACAGCAAGGACGTTGCTTTTAGTACTGCGATTATTCCTTCTCTTAATAGCCATATGATGTGCAACCTTGCTAGACAATTTAAGCTGACGTTTCATTCAATTTTAATAGGCTCAGCTGATCCAAATCCAAATCTCAGTATGAATAGGTCCATGGACATCATGAATGACAGACAGTTAACACCGCACTCGGTTCATCAAAAGGGTTTGTCGGACAGATGTTTGGTGGCTAATTAATTAGGATTGAGTTCTTTGTCGATTGTTGGTTCGTACTATCCATGTCAGAGACATCTTCATCATACATAATTTAACTGAGATATTCAAAGTATTATGGAAAGGACTATTGCATCATGCTCATGGTGTAGTTCAAATATTGTCAGGAAAATTATTAGGGTCGAGTTTTTGGTCTTTTCTTCACTTAGGGACCGGTCAGTTTCTCCAGGCTGGAGAAACCAAAAACAGGCTGATCCTCCCCCTATCACTTAATTCTAATCATGATGACCCCTCCCCATATATATAATATTCACATGACAGGTATTTTTTTATCATGACTCAGTGTGGACTGCTTTACTGTCTTTCAAATACTTTATAAGATCCTGGGATAGCACTATCATAATTATAATTATTGACTACACAAGGTAAATATATTCCAAAGGGAGTTTAATAGCATCTTGACAGTGAAAGGTAGGGGGAATAGCTTGAGAAGGGAATATGTACATCTCTTATGGGGGTCCTAGGGGGCCTTCCCATAGAAGCCAAGGAGGTTTTAACTCTGAAAAGTCAATTTTGAGACTATTCAGACATTTTCAGAAAATAATGTCCAAGCTTTACAAGACAGCACCAACATGTAAAAAGCAACTACATAGGGTTGAAATATTTTTGAAATATAGTTTGATAGCATCTTGACAGTAAGAGGTAGGGGGAAGAGCTTGGAACTGGGATGTGCACACCTTATGTGTATGGGGAGGGGTCCTAGGGAGTCTCCCCCTAGAAGCCCTGGAGGTTTTTTACTCTGAAAAGTCAATTTTTAGACTATTCCGACCCTTTCAGACAATAATTTCCAAGCTTTACAAGACAGCACCAACATGTAAAAAGCAACTACATAGGGTTGATATACTTTTGAAATATACTTTGATAGCATCTTGACAGTAATAGGTAGGGGGAAGAGCTTGAGACTGGGATATGTCCACCTCATGTGGGGGGTCCGAGGGGACCTAGAAGCCCTGGAAGACTTTTACTCTTAAAGCCAATATTTAGGCTTTTCAGACCCTTTCAAAGAATAACTTACTCCATCCTTTACAAGACAGCACCATCAAGTATAACAGAAACTATTCTTTATAACTTACATAGAGTTGAATTATGTTCTTAAAAAGTTAAATGACATCATTATATACATATAGTAAAGGTCAGCACATCTATAATGGTTGTATCATTGGTAGGGGAGATTTGGAGTTTAAGGCAATTTTAGACTATCTTGGCAAACATTTCACATCTTTAAAAGACAATATCATCTCAAATTAGAATAGGGTGAAAATATTTAAGAAAAGTTTAATACCATCATGACAGTAAAAAGGTTGTGTGTGCATCTGATTGTTGGTTGAATGTATGAGTGACCTCTCGGGGTGAGGGAGTCCTTGGGGTTTTCCCCTGGAAGATCTGCAGTTTTTTTGCTTCTATTAAGACAATGTTTAGGTTATTCATAGCCTTTGAGTGAATATTTCCAAGCTTCGAAAAGCTAACGTAAATGTAAGTTTTGAATGAGTTTCCCATGTCACTTAAAAATTGGCCCCTTAACATTGGTATAGGGCATTAATATTGCATGTATGGTAAAGTCACCGGTATGTTAGAGAAATTTAGGTGGTCACATCTAGTGTATAATAGAAACTGGAATGAGATGTGGTGATTTGTAGTGTCAATAACATGTAGTGTCCAAAATAGAAAGTGTATCCATCCCTTCTGATAAGTTCATACTGACGGGTAGAACAATTTAGATTAACTTCTTTTATAAACTATCTATGAAGATTACCATTACGAAACCTTCAAGTTCACTTTTGCCCCAAAGGGCAATATAAGTGAAGTATTGATTGTGAAACAGCCAAGCATTTACATGACATGTTCTGTAACTAGTGTGGTAGCCAGGTAATATATGTATATGTATATGTATAGTTATGTTTGAACTAATAAGTAATATTAAAGAATTCATGTAAGAAACAGGGACAAGAACAAATATTTACATGTACCACATTTCAGACAAGGCTATTTGCCATTGTAGAAAAGGATTGTTTTCTTCCATCACGATCCAAAACACAATGACTCCCCCCTATCCACAATTTTCAAAACAGCATGACACCCCCCCCCCCCCCACACTGCCAATTTCAAAAACAGGGTGACCCCCTCCCGATCCCCCCCCCAGGCCGAAGAAACTGACCGGTCCCTTAGACATCTACATAACACATGTATTACAGCAAACAAGACAAAAGGCGTGACTACCTTGTCCAAGTACATGTTTTACTTGATATACATGATAAGTGCGAGTGTATTTTTTTTTATAAGTGGATTATTTACCCAAACCATAGACCCTCCACCCAGGTGGAGGGTCCATGCCCAAACGTATAAATGATTACACAATAATGGTAACAAAAAACAAAAAAGAGAGAGGTAAATGGGGAGTCAAGAAAGAGCTTACAGCTAATCTCGCCTGACCCCCGATATTGTACATTGCGAATGAAAACAATAAGAGGGCTCAGCCATCAAGGGGACTGAAACATAACTGGGAGAAGAAAAAAAAATATGTGTACACACAAAAGTCGTTTTTACTACATGAAAAAGTCTAATACAATAAACGAAAAGTCTATATACCTAATGTAAGTTTAAAATTGAATCACCTGTACTGTTCTACTAAATAGTTTCAAAAGATTGCCTTAAAATATTTGCATCTGTGTGTATGTATGTGTGAAATGCATAAGGAACTAATAAACCAGTCCGTATATATAGCTGTTAAATCCGACGTTTCGAATAAATATTCTTTTTCAAAGGAAAAATTGGCGAGACAGAGAAATGCCAGGTGAGAACCCGAACATTTGTATGTATGTGTGTATACATGTGTTAATGTATGAGTCTAGAAGGGATATGTTAGGTGAACTAGACTTTAAAAATGGCAATACTTACCTCGATTAAACTATAATAAAGTATAATGTCAATGTCTATGCACGCCTTCAATAATAACATTACAATTGTTCTCCTGGAATTGCTAGAATAATTTCGCAGTGAGATTACCTCGGCATTATTTTGTGTAATTAGATTATTTATAAATTACTAGGTTTGAGTTAAGTCAATGATGGATAAGTATGTATACAGTAAATAGGATACTTTCTTTTTAAATATATAACTAACAAAACATACGCCCCAAAACTTGTAAACCCAGAGACTGGTATTTCTTTCACAGTGACTGTTTATACCGCATTTTAATGGTTGCATATTTCTTCTATCAAAGAACAATTTTGAATTTAATTTGAATTGTGGGATTACTATTTTTCCTAAAGCACAACGGAATCATACAAACAGTCTAGTTCCACTTTCTCTGTGTTTTAAGTCACTTGGATGGTTATTCATCTGTAGCGCTAGTCTGGATGACCAGCCCATGGTTGTAACCATAGTCTGGTCAAATGCCCTTAATCAGAACACATTCCTGTGCCCCCTAGGCCTCCTGCTGTGTTCATATAAACATGATTATGTTGATGGGTCCCACATCATATAGTTCAAAGGATTGTCAGTGGAGTCCTGGTTGGACATAGGACATAGTCAAAACAGCTGTACCAAATGAATATTTAATGAGCAATGACCACAGCCCTTTATTACTAGTGACATGCTCTGTTCGAACTTTGCTCACCATGGGGTTGAGCCATAATTAACACCTTTCGTCAGGGTCTTGACTATTCTGTGAGTGAAGGTATAAATCGCAACAATACCGTATATGAACTAGACTATTGTAGCGCTGGGGAACGGAAACAACGAATGCTGCAGTACTGTGGCGAACGTTGAATTTCTGCCTCAGACAACCGATTTTACAATTAAATACGTTCACTGTAGGTCTACTTCTATCATCTCGAATCCGCATATAGTTCTTCGCATGTGACGATGCGTACGGGTTGTCGTTGGGTTTAGACATGGATGTATTAGGATTTAATTATTAATACATCCATGGTTTAAAGCACTCGCAACGAACCCATTCAGGCTTTGATTAAAATTTACCACGCTGTAAGTGATTATAAGAAAAATGTCGTTCAGTTTGACTCTACCGAACAACTCAGGTTTTCTCCTGCATTAACCATGATCCCATTATAGAGGGATGACTCTCACTGGACTTGTTGGGAGATATACTTAAAGAACTGTCCAGTATAAATAAAGAGTATTTTTATTTATTCGAATACCCAAAGAGATCGACAATGCCACGTATCACATATAGCAGGAGTATGTTAGGTGTTTGTTGAATCGCTGGTGATCATGCGAAAGCTTATGAGACTTTGAAATGAAATATTGTGTACAGGACAGAGCATAATCAACATTTATATAGATGTACAGTATATATATATATACAAGCCTCTTGCATTGTCCTTTTGTACTCTGAAATAGTGATTAAACTTTGATTTATGACCCATCATTAATATACTGATATTGTGCTAGGATACAACGTATAATATAATTGTTCCGATGTATGCATATGTTAATACGTGAATACGTCGCACTTGCAATAAATCCATTTTCACCGTTTAGTCGTATAGTACACATGATGTGCGTTGCTGTGGAGCCAGTTCGCAATCATATTAACGTTTTGTACGCAGAAGTGGGTGATATAGACCTATGTGAGCTTTGCGTACATGGTTTAGTCATAGCTTTTATGATCTAGTCGCCAACGTGTATGAACAACAACATCGAGATGAATATAGATGTATTATTCACTGATATGCGCTATGTGCAATTATGTAGTGTAAGCTTATTATGACGTGTGTGACCAGTGGCGGGATGATCACCAGGATGTAAAATCCATTATAAACTGCGGACAATGTCATCATCACTATCATCGCCTTGGTCAAACATTACTTGATGTAGCCGTCTTATTACTATAGTAATAAGAAGCTGATATATCCAGACACCCGACTTTTTATATGACATTTACAAATTTACTCGGATGGTTAGGTTGGCAATCCGCAATACATCAATGTTGACACACGTTAGGTATTTGGATTTTCATGGAAGCAAACGACCCCACTAGTATGACAGGGTTTGCTTTCAATAACAGCGTTGAAGGCAGAAACTGTTCGAACTGTGACTATTACCAGGTACAGTATGTTTTTGTTTGTTTTAAATCAGTTTTAAAAACATTTTCAGATAACATTGTTTTAAACCACACATATACAATAGAAGGGGACAGCTTTATCACCAAATACTACATCGTTCATTACTCACACAATAAGCTGATCGTTAAGTGTTACATCTTATTGCTGCAATTAATTATTGTGAACTGTGCATGCTCACAGGTGTCCATGCTTGTTTGTATTCTTAATATCGGCCTGAAATATCCGATAATTGACGTGAGAGATGTACGAAGGATCAAATTAACCGTGCCATACTATATTTCTGAATTGCCGTAATAAGAATTTCCGAAAAACCATATATTGTGCCACGTGGAATCAAATTTAATTTCGACTCGTCAATTATACACTGGAATTAACAACTGACAACTGTTAGTTTTCATGGGAATTATTCACGACAGGGGTCCTGACAATGTGTCTTCTTTGATTGTATTTCCATCTTACATTATATACATTACCAAACTTCTGAAAAGCATCAAAAGTCGGTAATATCAAATCGGCAAAATGTACTCCCAGACGGGCTGCACTCAGATATAAAACTTTAATTATTTCATTTCAGCTGGTGGGTTGATGTTTCACTATTAGTTCATCTACTGTTAGCAACGTCAAAATACACAAATAACCCATAAGCTTACTCAGTTGAAAATAATAATTACACTCTGTAGATTAAAAAAAATCTATTTTATTATGTCATAATATGTACATTGTACATAATAAATTCAGTGAGACAACTAATCAATACGAGATTATTAGTGTCTGTTAATATTTCATGACACAATCATTCCATATATTTATCATGAGATAAAGTACAGTCATCTCCTGGCTACCAAGATGAGACAGTGTAAACTAGACACAATGGATGACAACAAACACGCTGTGGCTAAGATGTCTAATCAATCTATTTGTAGATTTCATTTCCGTACTAAGGAGACAATCGTACCATGCAGGATGGCTGTCTTTTGCCGCAATACATCTCTAGTTTTAGTGGCGTTAGACTGGTGTATGTAATCGTGTACAGCTTGAATTTAGGAATTCGTGCATATTCAGATTCAATATCTGATTAATACGTGTGTGTGTGTGGTTGGGGGGGGGGGGGTGGGATTGAATGAAGTACTAGTAGTCTCCTGAGGCGTTCATGCATTAACGTCGTACCCACTTCCAGTCTATATTATTTGTAATTGTTAATTAGGCAAACACAAAATGAGTTATGTGTTCATACCCATCAAGCTATGCAGTAGAATATACAATAAACATGGTGAACGCCAGTTTAGTTTAAATAAATCGTTGTCTGGCTCAACAAATATCTTACTATCATTCCTACATTTTTATTTATTGGCTAGACAATCATCTTATTAACACTGCTATTATCTTATCGTATGGTATGACGAAAAGCTTATCAACATAATTTGCTCCATCTTACATCACACGTATTAATCAGATATTAAATTTAGTTTGGGTGTCAAATCAAACTCTTAAGGTACAAAATATTACAGCATAACCTCGCATAACACGTGAGACCTAATGTGACGTACTCAAAATATCTGCAGGTGTGCTTGTGGTATCCTCTATGAATATATACAGAAAAAGCACCATCGCAACAACCCCGAGTTGCTAACCTGGTTCGTTCACGTCACGGGGTTCTGTTCATAGTACACGTGTTTATCAAAACCAGCAAGTTTCATTAAAAAACACAACAGTGCGTGTACGTGAGTTTGTGCTCATGGAACGTCATGTCCTCGTTTGCATATGCGCGTATGTTTGATCTCAGTAAATACCAGTTACATGTAACTTATGCATGTGCTCCTATCTATATACATGAAATCATGCAATACTAAATATTCTAAGTAGTACTCTTCCAAGTGATTCGAAAAGAAACCTGAAAAATAGCATTTGAAAAAGTACATAAGACATGTTTATTTGATTCACTGTAAAGGATAATGAGCAAATCTAAAGAGGCATGCCTAGAGTAATTGTATGGTAGAAATATCGAAGTATTTTATCTAGACCCAACGTAATTTTGTAATACTAATACATGTAAAGCATTGGTCTGATTCTAAGTTAAGTTTAGATCACCATGTCCATTTTGTGATGACTGTTCGAATATTAAGTCATGTCGAGAAAAGGGACATCATGTGTTATGCAGGTGTATATGTATTTATGAGAGTGTACATTATATGTATTTGTGTATAAACAGCTGCTCACAGATACGATACAATGGTATGAATATCAAGAGAGAATGTTTATTTTCTGTACTCTTCATCTGTAGTAAACTGTATAAAATTACATCCATTCATGCATTAAATGCTGCATGGTGTGTATGTAGCATTGCGTATCTAGGCAAATTATGAAAGTCCATTCATAGCGAAACAAGTAATGGTGACTATGTCAAGTATCAGTAGAACCAGTGCAAGTTGCCATGAGAACGTAATGTCATTACGTGAGAGAGTGAACGATTCTTTGAATAACATTATTCGATAGAAGAGTGTATCAAAGTAATCCCGACGACGACTATGGCACTTGAAATTTATATTTTATGTTTTTTGTCAGGACGCGATGTCTACTAATTTATATCTTTCATCGTATGGTTTATACAATGTACATTCTGGTAAATGGAACAACTTCTACTTTGAACGAAATGGTTGCATTGAATTCGAGTACCACCATTGCATATTCTTTCTAATTATCAGACACAAATTCATGAACAAAAACCATGGGTGGGGAAAAAGAAGCCTTGCCGGTCCACTGACTACAGAGATATATTGTATTTCTTTCCCTGCCGCTGCTGAGCCATGGCACAACGCAGGTGGTTGTGGGTTAGACCAGTACAAAATAAAACTTATAGACAGACATATTTTTTTTATAATTGTATAGGGGATCTTATATTTTGTATAGATATATAGGGGTTTATATGTATGAACAGAACATGTACGCACAAGAATTGGGTCGCATATTGTAGTGCAAGTAACATACCATGTAAGTAAGGAGACCTGTAACTCTAGGTTTATATACTGTGCAAACGAAGTACTAAGGTACCAAATTTCACGTGGAAAATTTGACCCTTTGAGACAGGTGAGGAGTTCAAATGCTGACTGTTTTAAAGATTTTTAGAGAAGAGTTCTCTATTTTTTCTTTTAAAAATACGCGGCAAATGGAAACCTTTTCAGAGAGCCTTTCCATACGTTTTGGAGAACGCTAATTGCATTTTGTTACAGACCTAGCGACATGTTTTTCTTAGTTATGATTGCATTGAACACATACAATGTATGTACAAGTCGATTAATGTATTATTTGTTTTCGCATTCGCTTTGCTTACTGTTTGGCTTGGCGTTCGGAGCAATTCACTGATTGCGTTAAACATTAGTAAATATTAGTAATGTGTGTTCTCATGTAGGTAAAAGTCGATAGTACTGATATTTACTGTAATTCGTGATCTTTGAACATAAAAATGATGTACTAGTGAATACATGAATCTTGATTGATACTAATTTATGAGCATTAAAATTATGTTAAATTAATGTACTAATCATGTCCAGCTTATGGCGACCTTCCATTTCCATTATTTTAATTGTATTATAGCCAGTTTCATATTAAGTATATGTTGATATACTTGGTGAGCCTAATGCACTTTGAAGCCATTTGTCATCACTGCGGTACTGTATTAAACGCCCATAAATCCATATCGGAAAGCAATACTCGTGACATATATTAATATGGAATAATTTGGGCAAATTCTGAAATAGATATTACAGGCTAGTTCAGGGTCGCCAGTTTGCAAAAAACAAATAATGAGTCATGAATTATTCCCTCATACATAGAATTCCCCGGTGTGTTCATTTCGTCTAGGCAAAGGACTCTATAGTAGAGATCTGTAGTCAGTAGCTTGTATAGTAGTGATAATTAGTCAACGACGTCTATAGTCAGGATTCTATATAGTAAGCGGCATCTATAATCAGGACTCTAAATAGCCAGCTGCGTCTGCCACAGTCACGTTTCAGAGGTGTATTCCTTATGGATGGGGTGAATATATAGTGGAAGAGGTAAGCGCTTGGGCATTTAACGATATGTTCACATGTGAATCTATATTCCGTATAGTCAGGCTTAAAGACCCTCTGAAACTATATACTCTATTACACTAAACACCATAAACCTATATCGCCCTAATAAAGACACATAATATGAGCTGTCAGATGACAAAAGGGACCTTAACGCCATCCAATAGAAATCGAGTAATCGTTCGATTTATACGTGGTATGCGTCCACTGTAAATCTGCAGAGTCTCAGTGACAAACGAATCTTTCATTCATTCATGACTGTGTACTTATACTGTTATAGTACTTGTACTAAGTTATTAAATAGAACTGCCACTCACGTACTATACGATGTAAATACAGTAGTTAACTTAATTAGCCAAAATGAATTTTCATGCGGATTTTACCCGAAGTTTTTAACGATTAAATACATGAACAAAGGTTGTGCGACCGGGGTTAGTATTTCAACAAGCGGCGTTGATTTACTTTTATACGACAGGCTTGTGTCACATGTCACTTCATTTCAGAATGTCGGTCTTTGAAAGCTGGTATTACTAGATAGTAATAATAATAAATATGGTGCAATCTTAGTTGAAATGATGATATCGTAACATTTCTAGTCTTGAATGCTCTCGTATTACGTTATATTATCGTGTCACCAGCGCGATGTACAGTACTCATCGCGATCGAGGTCACTTGACCCGGGAAGTAGATTTTCTGAGGTCACTAGCTGTTCATGAAATTGAGGTCAACCTTGTTTACTTTGGATGCAGCGGACATTTACAACTGAAAATATAAGTATTGTGCCTTTAACTGTCATATAATTTAGACATATCCATAGTAGACATGAGTTGTGAGCGACCCGAGCGAGAAATCTACTTCCCAGATGAAGATCTCAGTCAAGAATTTTCGAGCAGCCAACACGAGTATGAAGTACCAGCGTCGCCGTCAACTGAATCCTCCGGTGATGTCAATATCAACGGAAACAGTATGTCAGGTACGCATGTTGTTGGTGATGACGAAGTTGACGATTGCCCTGATTCAGATGATATCCACGACGAGCTTAGTATCGATATTGACGAATTTTCGTCACATGCGGCATCACGTCTCACAGAACAATTGTCAAGCGAACGATCAATTAGTGGTGGTGAAAACGAGTCAGATCTAAATTCCAGTAGTACTAGTGATCGTAAGGAAGTTGAAAACAAAGTCAGAAATGGTTGTTGCAGTGCTAACTGTCTCAAAAACTTTGACGTTGGTGAAATAACTGCAATTAAACTTTCAATACTTGATTGCAACCGTGAAGTGAAAGATGCCATGATAATGGGTAAACTACTTGTCCTTGGGTTTGATCCAAAGTCATGCAATGATGACGACCCAGATGCAGCCAAGAAAAGAATAAGACACAAGTATGCATATGATGACAGGGAAGTTTGTAAGGAAGCATTTTTATTTTTACACAACATTACTTTGAAGTATTTGAAGACCATAAAAGCACATATGAGACAAAATGGCCCAGTCCCACGCATTCATGGAAACACTGGTAAACACCCAAAGCATGCCTTAACATACGAACAAGTTAAACACTGTGTTGAATTTATTCTTCGGTATGCTGAAGACCATGGACTTCCACAGCCAGCAGCCCCAAGAGGTACAGATAACAAACCACCAGTGCATTTACCAGCATCTGAAAATTATAAAACAATGCATGGCCTGTACTGTACAGCTTGTGATGAAGCCCAGCTGAGACCATTTGGATATGACAGCTTTCGACTTGTATGGCATCAGATTTGTCCTCATGTGCAATTCGCAAATCCAAAATCTGATGTTTGTCAGAGATGTGAGGACTTTCGAGAAAAAGTGTTCAATGCACGCACTGAAGAAGAAAAGTTGAATGCATGCTGTGACCTGACAACACACATCAATGAAGCTAAATCAGGCAGAGCATACTATAGAGAATGTATCAATGCAGCTAAAGAAGAACTGATCGATTATGATTTACCAATTGAGTATGATTTGCCAATTGAACCATGTAGTAATGATTTAATTTCAGTTCATTACACTTTTGATTTTATTGAATACAGGTCCTTACGAATACAATGAACGTCATCGATAGCCATGATAACAAATGTCATTTAATTTGGCACAAAAAACAATATTAGCCAGCATGTCTAGTTTTGGAAAGCCATCAAATACCATATTACGATTGTAATTAGTGGCCAACTTTGTGAATTTGTCATACAGCAAATATAATATATTCAATTTGAATCTGCAGCAGCTGCAAAAGTAGACGTTAATATTACTTAGTATGTATATTAATTCACCAGTCAGTAGATGATAAACCGGTAATTTCGATTTGAAATATGACACTATCACTTTACTAAGTGTACATACTTATAACTCAATCCTGTTTTTTTTCCACGTCTATGATCTTTAAGTTGTTTTCCATCCTTCATATATGTAGTCCGTAATACACAATAGCTTGTTATTGAAAATCAATGTGTTGATTTGAACACTATTTTGGTGTATATGTGTACTCATTTGCACACCCTATTACCAATGTGATATGACTTACAATGTAATAGGTAGTCAGATAAAGTAAATGCGGTGGTGTTTCACACTAATTGTCACAAAATACCAGGTTCTTTTATAACACAAGATAGTTGATAAGTGTCGTGGATATATGAGTTGATCACAGACTCATTGTTCCCATGACATGTACAGTGGTGTGAAAATCTCAACTCCTACGCTATATTTGTAATATGTCACTGAATTCGAGGCTGACTAGGATTGAACTGCAGGCGTATTGATCGACCCACATAAAAAGTGATTAAGAAAAGCATGGGGTAGATTATTTCATGTCACCTTTCCTATTCATAGAAGTAATTGCCTTACAAAACGTCAATAATACCAATGACAAATACATAGAAAAATAGATGTTTCATCATATCAATTTAGTATTAAACCTATAAAATCTTTCCTTTCTCTTACATGCTGTCAACAGCCATGCATGTCTTCAAAACAATGAAAGGGGAGTGTGTAAAGTTTTATCTCTTTGATTTGTATGTTTTGGACATATGTTATTTCCATGGCACTTCACAAAACACGACCCGTAATTTGACGCTAAGTGATACTTATGCCTAGGGCTATGGCCATGATTTTCTGTAAAAGCTTTCATGGTAGGCCATTGAAATTGTTTGCTATAATTGGACAAGCAAAATTTAAGAGTGGCCAGAAAGGTGAAATATTCAAGAAAACATAACTAATATAAGAGGCAATTGACCTTTACACTATTGTAATATGCTTAAGATAAAGTTGAGATAGATTTCTTCAGAACATTATCTGTTTTTGAAGAGTAGTACACACATCACGACATATGCGTAGACTCCAACAGATGGCGCGTTTAGTTCAGCTGGACAGGATGCTATGACTGGAGACGTCGATTCGACTTTACACGATCCGTTCTTCTTTTCTCAAGTTTCATTTCATTTCAAATATCTAGGTGAGTTTATATCAATATGTCTTACAGTAATTATTTTTAGTTTTAAGGTATTCGAAGTTTCAACTACACTTTCGTAAAAGAAATAGCTCCTGAACTATCGGTTTACCAGTAACTATACATGACATCTCCATACTCAATGTTGCTTTTGCAGGCGCAGGTTCAAATATCTGCGTGATCAATATTCATGAGTATCATGTAATTCTACCATATATCTTGGAGAGATTCTCCCAAAATTTGAAGTTTCTAGTAAGAAAGTGAAATGAAGAATTGCTTCAGGCGACAGAGATGGTAATCATCAATACTATTAATACCGCATATCTACATACTGTTCAAATAGTCTACCATTACATTACTAACTCTACAAGGGAGAAATGGGGCTTACATGGCTCATACCTGACATTAATTAAAATAAGCGAACTTAAATTTCGATCAAACCGTTGAAGGGTACTCTTCTCTGTATGCTTTTACCATTGCATCGTTACAAATTTCTGTAAATGAAAACATTTCGTATGTTAATGCTTTCGTGAAATGAGACAATTTATATGTATATATTTCTATCTTTATCTAATAAAACAGCTTCCGACAAAGATTGTGTTTTTGTCCTGGAGGAATGCAATAAGATTAATGTGCAATTAATAGTCATTGATTTCAATCAGAATAAAATCAGAGCTCGACATAGTATAGTAGCATAAGATTACTTGTATCGGCCTTAAGTCCTATCCAACCTGTTGCTTCTATAATTATTGTAATGTAATGGTACTGGTACTAATAGTTTGTATGTTACAAACAAAGTATACTACATTACGGCTTGTCAAGCTAGTAGATAGTCGGAAGAGGAAACTAGCCAGGCTTTTTCCGTCACCTTTAATTGGATCACAAAATATTTTTGTTTAGAATAGAATGAATTTCTTCAAATGTTGTATAAATGATTATTGAATCTATTACATTATGATATGATCTATGCAGAGAGAGAGAGAGAGAGAGAGAGAGAGAGAGAGAGAGAGAGAGAGAGAGAGAGAGAGAGAGAGAGAGAGAGAGAGAGAGAGAGAGGAGGGGGGAGGGAGGGAGGGAGGGAGGGAGGGAGGGAGGCAGAGAGAGAGAGAGAGAGAGAGAGAGAGAGAGAGAGAGAGAGAGAGAGAGAGAGAGAGAGAGAGAGAGAGAGAGAGAGAGATGGAAGTGTACGCTCAACCTGTAACTAACCAAGACAGATCACAGATAGAAGTCTTACCTCAGTGCAGTGGGTACTTAATGTCTTGTTGCGATGTCACTGATTTATATTGTGTGTTAAAAATATGCTAGTTGCCTTCGTATTTTTAAAAGTCTGATCGACACCATGAATTTCACAGTTTGCTAACGTTGACGATTCAAGCGGGTGTTTTTTTTGTACTCATTTTCTACTACTAGTTTGACAAAGACACTATTATCAACAGGACACTACAACATTTTACGTCACCACAAGAAGATAACGGTAGTTGTATATATAGCCCATTCACTTGGTATATAATAAAACTAATACATCCTTAATTAATATGGGTGCGTGCGCCTTCGGATCGGGATGTTATAGTACCCTCCTTACCTAGCCTCACATCGGGAAGATTACCATTTGATCTTAGTCTTAGTGCACAAACGCGTTTTATAGATGTATATAAAAGTGTAAGCGATAAATCATTACATATGAATTTATGCAAATTAACTATATCACAAAGGTAAATATTTCACATTCTCGCAAACCAGAACTGTTATTTCGTCCGCGACACTGCAAAATAACGAATGGTAGTGCCGTAAAAGAGGCTGTGGTTTATATATGACGATGAAATTTCAGGAGTGCGCTACAATGACACAAATAAGTCTAACACGTGTTTCTGTAAATGTTGCATTTTCATGAGGTTAATGACTTCAGAATCTATGACAGTAATAGACAGTAAGCAATGCCAATTATAACGTATTGTTCTAAACTGTTCACATGACCTTAGGTTTCGTTCTTACTTTAGTGACACCATTTCAATGTTTATGTCATATGTTACCATCGAAACAGTGAAGATGTGATGCATCTTAATAAATCACATATCTTGTCTCTGAAGTTTCACAATCTCTCGACAAACGAATGAGTTTCGATCATTATTCTCTCGAGATAATGCGATAATGATTTGCTTACTAACTTGCAGTTAATCATATTGGACATACAATATACCTGTATGTCTATCAGTCCATTATCAGAGTTTTTAAAAATGTGTTTAATAGACCATACACATATTGTCACTAGCGATTTACTTAACGAAAAATCTTTGTAGTGACCTTTGCAATGTGCTGTTTCTTTTAGTAAGGTAATCGAGTCTATTATGATATAACTAATTTGTGTCTATTAATTTTCCTATATTTCAAACTAAAATCTAATTCCCAGCGCAGCCAATGTGTATTGACCAAGGAAAGTCGGTCTCGGTCAGCGAACAATTATCTCTAAGTTTCTCGTTTTCTTGAATGCATGAAATTTAGTATTCATCGCTGCTGACACAATACATTTGTATATCGTAAAGAAAATTGGTTAACTTTGTATGTGCATATGTAAAGATCCATTTTGAAAGCATAAGGCCTAAAGAAACATTCATTCTAATTAAAAATTGTAAGCCTAATTATTTTTTTAAAATTTATTTATTTATTTATTTATTTATTTATTTACTTATTTATTTATTATATTATTTACTTTTGTTTTTGTTGTATTTGATGTTTGTTTTTGTTTATTATAATTATTTATTTTCCCCCATTCAATTTGTCGACAATTATACAATACAACACACCAACGCAAGTACCAAGGCAATGCTCAGAGGCACGTATTATTGCTTAGATTGCCGTTTTCTTCAGGAAAATATGGTATGAATCCTGTTGTTACAAATGTACCAATCACTATACTAGTAGAAATAACACTTTTTCCTTACAGGTAGGAATGTATAGTCAAAAATTTGTTATATTTATCCTGTAGACCAGGAAAACAACAATCTAAGAAATACTCCACGTCCCTATGAGGCAATGTATCAATCTTATGCTTCCTCAGTGAAGAGTTCCTCGTACCCAAATAGGTCATTCCAGACGGCAAACAGGCTCAAATTTGGGGTATCATCACCTCACAGTTAAGTTTCTTAAGAGCTTTGTCCCTTGGTATTCTGTAGAAGTGTAAATCAGGGGTGTCTTCGTATTGTTCAGACATCGAGGAAAGCAGCTGTGCTCTACGATTAACCAAGTAACCCATATATACCCCCAAGGTACACACAGACAGGAAGTAGAGCGCCACCATGGCAAATTTTGAAAAGGCATATTAAGGATAGCACATTTAGAATAGGCTCTTCTGTATGGAATTAGGGGGTTATACATATCCAATGTATTTGTATATAAAACAACCTCATAACACATACAATAAGACTCGAATGTGCATGCTACATTGACGCATAGAGGTAGAAATTTGCAATTGACATGTCGCCTTTATATGCATACAATACTCGTGTAACCTTCAATTAACGTCATGAGTGTTCTGGTCTGTTTATATGAAAAACCCTTCACAGATGATAATTGGTCTGAATTGTGTTATTGGCGAGTCTTAAGACGTCAACAGCCAAATTGCTAGTATACTAACAATGCCACGATATATAGAACCCCATAGAACTAAACAAAAATAATCCAAAACTCCGCTTGTCCAAAATGTACCGATTCTTAGCAAACCCAAATCAATTATATTCCAATCCTAAGCAAAAATTGCAAACCAAAGAAAACTGGTATTTGTAAAATAAGGGAAAATTATGACTTCTGCCAATTAATATACAGTGACAAAATAATTGCCTTCGTTGTCATTGGTTACCGTAACACTATTACTCTTCATTGATATCGTTCAAGTTATAATTATGTATTTCAAAAACGTGTATGATGACTATTTTGTAGTCAAGGTGAACTATTTGTGAGACGTATAGTAATGAATTAGCTAGCTGCTTGGCTCAATTAATTCTTCCCATCAACTAATGAATTTGAAACGTGCCTCTTGCAGATGCAAACACTTGCATCCGTATCATAGCACTCTCGGATAACCGCTTTACCGTAAGTGTTGACAAACTATCTTTTGGTTTGTATTACCTTAACAAAAATGTTGTTCCGGACTAAAAATGAGTTATCAGAGAAGGTGTAGGTAAGCAAATAACCTTATTCCAGACTGCTTAGCAACCATGTGGTGTTTTGATTAAGATAATCAACGTTAAATTGGAACGTACTTATGATGACGGGTTGTATTGTATCCACTGCATGTTGACGAGCCGGCCAGTGTACCTGTATATATCACAGGCCATGGTCCAAAAAAAATCGTCACAGGATAGGTCTATGATGATACGTTCTTATTTATAACAGTTGCTTGTGCTTAAAGTTAGAGGGCATTGTAAGATATTGCTTCATCCTTATCGTCTAGATCGGACTCATCCCTGTTTATTTTTATGTTGGTAAGACTAATACACTTATTACACCATGTTGGTTATGCATGAGTATGGACGCAGCACCTGTACGGGTAAAGATCTGATTTGGTTTCACACTTCTTTGAATATTCCAATACATGTAAATGGAAAGTTGACCATTTTGCTTCTGACATTGTTCGATTCATGTTGTTAGGGGAGACTATGGTAAATAGTGCTTCATCTCAGTCATTCACATCGGACAGCCAATGGAGTGATCTGAGCAACGACGGCTTTGATAGATACTGCTTCGTCTCCATCGTCCAGGTAGAACAACCAATGGCATGAAGACACGGATATTGTTTCATTTCCGTCGTCCTATGACATGCACTTAAAATCGTTGAAGTGAAATTGTTGACAAGTAAAATTATTACTGCCTTATGGCCTACATGGGAATATTTGACTGATTGCACAGATTAAAGTGTGTAGTCAACCACTGACTTGCTCAACATGAACAAAGTACACATTTCTCGATTCTGATAACAACCGACTTTCGATGTCGATGTACATGACCATAAACTTTATCTGAAAATGATCATAAGCAAGTGCATTATTTAATTCGTAGCCGAACAACATCTTTAATATAGAGAAAGGGACACACACACACACACACACACACACACACAGACAGACAGACAGACAGACAGACAGACAGACAGACAGACAGACAGACAGATGAAGACGTGGCATATGATTCACAATATATTATGTGTTGACAGACAGACAGACAGACACACACACACACACACAGAGAGACAGACACACACACAGACAGACAGACAGACAGACAGACAGACAGACAGACAGACAGACAGACAGACAGACAGACAGACAGACAGACAGACAGACAGACAGATGAAGACGTGGCATATGATTCACAAAATATTATGTGTTGCTTTTGCTCTGTATGTTCGCACATCAACTAATTAAAATAAGATTCAACGATGCAAAGTTTAAAAAAAGTTGACGAAATTGAACAAGTTAAATCGTGTTTGATAACTGTGGTGAGGAAGACAACAAGCTTGCCACATACTCCGTAGTGGTTAGTTGTTACATAGACCCTACACGAAAGGTGTAGGGTCTATGGTTGTTCTCATAAACCAGTGGTCACTTTAGGAACCATGTTTTTGTCTTGCGATTCAGGAATACAGTTTTCTGCCGAGAATCGATCTCAACAGCAACCTGTTACTTCCAAAACAGCGACTTACTACTTTAAAATTGCGACTTGAACTACGAAACAGTGGCACGTGGGTGGATACGACTGCCACGTGTGAGTATTGAAACTGACAGATACCCCGCCCTCATACTATATCACTTTGATTAAGCAGATCTATGCACAGTACACCTTCACATTTAAAATGCTTTAAAATTCAATTAATCTTTTTTCGTGGAAATTTTAAATAGAGTGTATTACTGATTGCGAACAAATACTTGCAACGCATATCACACTTGTAATGCATGGAATAACAAGGCTATTGAATCGCCATGAACGCAGGTTTAATTTCCCTAACAATACAGAATATACACGGATGTGTGAAGTGAATGTATCTGCGATGAACGATCTTTTCATAACAACCAACGGTGTCAATTAAACCACAGATCAAGTAAGTCATGGACATGACGCACACTGTCCATTGTGTTGTGTTCAATATATAACGCTATATAAACTTGAAAGTGATAGCTCATTTGACTAGCCGACTATTGTCAGTGGAGAGATCAATACCAAGGGTATGTCGTTATAGGTAGATACTTGGATACTATGGTTAGTACAAATCAGACTTATCTCATTTTAGTGTGTATGACTGGTGTACTTTTTCCCTGCATTATCGAACTAAACGATATAACAAAGGTGGCGTATTTAAAAATAACATAAATGATCGTTTTGGAGGAAAGCCTCGTTATTAGTAGTGGACACGACTACGCTTTAATATGTCTCAATATTTTTTTGTTGGATAATAGTGTTGTGTGTAGTGCTATTTTATTGATTTTAGCTAATTCAGTAGTTGTTGTTGCTGCTGTTGATGATGATGATGATGATGATGATGATGATGATGATGATGATGATGATGATGATGATGATGATGATGATGATGATTATTATTATTATTTCTGGGTCTCTGTGTTGTTTATTTCTTCCTATCAGATGTACAGTCATTACAGATTGGAAGAATAGTTTTATTTTGTCATTTTAAGTTGATGTCAGTTTCCGCGTCCACTATTTCTTGTGAGACTTTACAATTTTTGCAATTTTATTTTATTTATCGAGTACCTAAAAAAAAGTTTAGGGCCGGCAGTGAAAAGCTAGGTTGGGTTGGGTAACTGGAACCAAACAATTATTATTTTAGACCTTATATACTTACCTAGAATGGTGACTGACTCGTTTCTATTGACTTCTTCGTTAGAGTCTTTACATACAGAATGAAAACGTGGTATATCAGCTCTTGTGTATCTATGTTTAGACCCAACTGTTTTGTTTGGATGTCATTCTGTTAATAGCTGCAAGATGTAGGTTTCGATGCAGCCCCATGTTGTATAAATATAAATAGATCCTGGCTATCCGTCTTGACAAACAGCTATAGTCTCAGGGCTACTGAATATTACACTTGTATTCACTTCTTCCACGTATTCAAGTAAACCTATTACTTCTAATAGTTCTTGTAGTAGAATATACCGCCGGATGAGATGTTGAGGCCTGCTGGATACGAATCAGCATATATCCTTGATAATTGAAAAATAGGAAATGGCAACCCTGGAGAGTAAAATGATATATATATATATGAATGTATGTGTCTCGCTGGAGAGAACAGTGCTCGATGCAAATATTAGGAGCAGAGCATTATAGACTTTAATTCAAAAGAATAAGGATGTAATAAGTCGTTACTCAGAGTTTCACGCTTCGAGCGATCTTTAGACGACTAAATTGGGATTGTCAAGGTCGATGCATATACACTTAATGTTTGTATGTATATATTGCGTAACAGGATGATCGGACTAAACTATTCCTTACCGGGGTTTACTTCTATAGTGTATATATATCTATACATACATATAGAGAGAGAGAGAGAGAGAGAGAGAGAGAGAGAGAGAGAGAGAGAGAGAGAGAGAGAGAGAGAGAGAGAGAGAGAGAGAGAGAGAGAGAGAGAGAGAGAGAGAGAGAGAGAGAGAGAGAGAGAGAGAGAGAGAGAGAGAGAGAGAGAGAGAGAGAGAGAGAGAGAGAGAGAGAGAGAGAGAGAGAGAGAGACTGTATGGGCCGCCTATTTTTTCTCAGCTGCGGGGCAAAATGTGAATGCTCCCCTTGGTCCATTTTCTAAAGAGCGACCGTCCCGCAATATCTTTTCACTAAAACGTATGTGAGACCCATTGATCTCTCCTCACACCACAACTAACACTTGATTCACTGTATGGTTGCCAGCAGCGATTTGTTATGTTCTGATACAATGGTGACAGTGGCTGGATCTGTCAACCGTGGAATATGTGACACCGGTGACAGCGATGGGATACCAAAAATCACAAAAGAATGCAGAGATAGATAATACAAAGCGCCAAAGTAAAATGATGCCCTCCTCTAATTCTATTTTCTAAAATGTGGCCCTCCTCCGAGAAACGATTGGTGAAACATATCCCCCACCCCATCCATTCCCCGACCTTCCCCACTTGAAATTATTGAAGGTTCCATTAGAAGCAATTTTATTGAGATTCAAGTTAATTATAGTAAGTGCAATAAGGCTCACTTCGAATCTTCTTAATTTTGCTTGAGTGTACAGGTCATAATGTAACATTGAAGTTATTGCTAGATTTTGTTGACATAAATAATAATAATAATAATAATAATAATAATAATAATAATCATTATTATTATTATTATTATTATTATTATTATTATTATTATTATTATCAGTCATTCATACTTTCTTTGGTTTATTTTTCCTCATTTCAGGAAACAGAGGTAGACGAAAGCATGTCAGCCGACAGGTCATTGGTGGAAATAATACTGCTATGCCTATTTCTAATCATTATCATATTGACTGCGGTATTTGGAAATACTCTGGTCTGTATAGCTGTATACCGAAGCAATACTCTCCGCAACCAAATCTCGAATATTTTCGTAATCAACCTGGCGGTAACAGACACTTGTAATGCTTTACTAGTAATGCCTGCATCGTTAGTTGCCATTATTACCAATGAGTGGCTACTTTCGCCGTATTATTGTTACGCGGTGTGCTTTTTTAACTATTGTTTCATCATAGTCTCAATGTGGACTCTTGGACTGATATCAATGGACCGGTATTTCGCAGTGGTGCAACCCTTCCGTTATCCAAGCATTATAACTGTAACACGCACGGTGCAGTTTATAGCTTGTGCGTGGATTCTCGGATTCATATTCGCGTTGCCACCTGTGTATATGGAGTGGGTTTGGTACGATAACATGGAAGCAATCTGTGCCATAAACTGGGAGAAAAATTCGACTCAGGTTGTCATTTACACTCTGTCTGCCTTTGTCGTCTGCTTCTGTGCACCCGGCATCGTTATGATATTTGCATATTGTGGCATATATCGTATCGCTAGGAAACATTCCAAACGTATACAGGCTGAGAGTGAACAGGTGGCTAATTCGATAGCGAACTATAAACGCCACAGCGTCATTATTGCGGATGATCCGACTGCCCCGAGTACAAGCAGGGAAGCAGACCGAACTGGTGTTTCAAATAATTCTAGAATAGATCAAATTAAAACAAATGATCACAATACTAAACCAGGACCCAAAGACAATAACAAAGCTGTCAAGACTATTCTTACCATGGTAGCAGCTTTCTTCGTTTGCCTTACGCCATTTTGCATCACGAAAGTATTAAAAGCTGTGTATGTAGATAATAGCATCGGTGGTACTTGGATCAATACAGTGGCAGCACTCCTGGCCTTTTCCAATTCATCATGTAATCCAGTCATTTATTCAATCACAAGGAAGGACTTTCGTTCTTCCTTTATAAGAACTCTCAGGTGCTTTAAAAGAGGAAATAGCGACGAAGTCGTTCCATTCAATGGATGATAGATGGGAACTTACTTTTAAGAAATGTTTTTTTTTGTCGGTGTTATTTTTGATAATATTGAATTACTCAGATTTCCAAATTATTTTGCCAAATCTGAGTTGTTGTTTTTTACTATATTCTTTTCTATATATAAATCAACGGAACTCAGGATGTACATAAACGGAAAGGTATTAGTTGAATATTTTACAATACCTAAATCTTAACGTAGGGGTAGCTCATAGTTTTGTAGTCATTTTGAATGGATAATACATTTGGATAACTTGTTCGATGAACTGAATTGTTCTACTGCTGAATTGTTCTATAGTTCTACTTATACGAAGAATATTTGCCAACAAACACGTTTCTGTATATTCAATGGAAGCCAGTTGATTTGAAGCAATGCGTCGTCTGATACAACCAAAAAAAATCATTTCAGCATCGCTTGGCTCCACAAAGTTGGTACTTATCGTCAAAATTCTTACCAATGGTACACTACATTTCTTTGCACGAGCTACATGTACTTTTCAGCAGGTCGTTACCGAAATAATTTACAGTACGGTAACAGGATATAGTATATTGTTTCATTTTAAAGGAATAAAATGTAGCAATTTATCTACTAGTACTTCAATTTTGTCAAGCCAAATGATAAAATGTAGCAATGTTAGTAAGATTATTGTTTAGCCAGACGATAAAATGTAGCAATGTTGGTACTATTTCTGTGAAGCAGACGATAAAAGGTAGCAATGTTAGTACTATGTTTGTGAAGCAGACGATAAAATGTAGCAATGTTAGTAGTATTTTTGTGAAGCAGATGATAAAATTTAACAATGTTAGTAATATTTTTGTGAAGCAGACGATAAAATGTAGCAATGTTAGCAATGTTTTTGTGAAGCAGACGATAAAATGTAGCAATGTTAGTAACATTTTTGTGAAGCAGACGACGGTGTGTTTGAACTAAACAGGCTTCTATTGCAACATTTCTAAGGAGTGCATACTACTATACCGCACTTTATCTTGCAATATCAAGTTCAAAATCAAGTCATGGAAGTTTGCTGTATACCGAAAGAAAACAGTATTCATAATTGTAAAATTTGCCACATTTCCAAACCATCAATTCTATTCTATTCTATTCACTGAACCGAGTCGGATTTACTTGTTGATACTATTAAACTGAATAAGTACATTGCCATTACAACTATATCATGTTGTCTCTGTTCCGCGCGCCCATGTCTGTGACACTACGGGGGTTATTTTTTAGATATATTTTCTACAGAATTTTAAATATGTACAGACATAATTGTATATACTCCGTTGAAAACGTTGTAACCAGCAAGCTTAAGGAAAGCGAAATACCTTTGGCGTGACCTTTTCCATGATATGAATATTCCATTTATTGAGGCACAGATTAAATGGAATTGCATGTAATGACTTTAACATATCTTCAAGTGATAGATTATCTAGCCTCTTTCTAGAGTTGTCATTGCCGTTGCGAGGCACATCTAATCTGCTATCCAATCATTAGCTATATATTACGACGGATGCTCTACAGATTTGATGTATTAATTGGTATTTGTTGACTCTGCATATACTGATGATCCCTGAAGGTCTGAAAAGCGAAACACCTGCACACTTCAATTCTGTTTTCAGCTCAGCTCGATTTTATTTTATGATAGTCTACACATTGTTCTGACATTTGCCAGGGGTGTTCCTTCAGGAAGATGATAACCCAGATTGTTAGGAAAAACTGGTACATTTAATTAGTCCACAGCATTTGATAGATAGGATAATATATTTACTGTAAGTGATTACGTTGAAATTTAAAATGTGTTATTAATAATTAAATTGTAATAAAACGAAAAGGTTTGTTGTTTAACAATCAATAAATCTTATTTAAAATGTGAAATATTGCTATAACCATGTTGATCTGATGTTATAATATCTATGATTACATATGTACCTTGCTAGCGTTGTGTAGATCCCATGTTTTCTTCTTTTTCCTTGCGTGTCGCAAATCACCGGAAAAAATCCCGCAATTTGGTCGTAATGTCACGATCCTCAAAGGGGAGTACTTTTACTTGCCTCGCTATCAATAGAGATATCATCCAACCTGTATGTATGTATGTATGTATGTATGTATGTATGTATGTATGTATGTATGTATGTATGTATGTATGTATGTATGTATGTGTGTGTGTGTGTGCGTGCGTGCGTGCGTGCGTGCGTGCGTGCGTGTATGTATGTATGTATGTATGTATGTATGTATGTATGTATACATATGTATGTATGTATGTATGTATGTATGTGTGTATGTGTTTGTATGTATGTATGTATGTATGTATGTATGTATGTATGTATGTATGTATGTATGTATGTATGTATGCATGCATGTCACTTACTTAATATCACTCTTTCACTCTCTCCATCCCCTTCCTCCCCCCCCCTCCCCCTCTCTCTCTTCTCTCTCTCTCTCTCCTCTCTCTCTCTCTCTCTCTCTCTCTCTCTCTCTCTCTCTCTCTCTCTCTCTCTCTCTCTCTCTCTCTCTCTCTCTCTCTCTCTCTCTCTCTCTCTCTCTCTTAACACACATTTGCATCTATGTAATCACTTTACTCTCATACAACGAGTGGGTACGTTACCATGTGATTGATATTCAATGTTCTCAGTAAACAGACACAAATGAAGTGATATCGTTCATTAATGCGTTTTAAGCATGGTTGCAATTATATAAAGGACAATCCATTTGATTACCTTGGAAACTTGGAAAGCAATTATTTCGACAACATACACAGTGTGAAGAATGGACAATTGAGAAGGAAGTAATGCATTGTGGAGAGCTTACATTATATTATGCCATATTTGCAAGGATTTTAGTCATTTTACAAATACAAATTTATTTGTATTATTATCTTTTAATGAAGATTTCGGTGAATAAAGTTTTTATATAGAGCTAACTTCGAAATGAGATTTAGAAACATTGATAATCAGGCTATAATATTTTCATTAAATACATAAATACACGTACACAACATGACATTGTGGTATTTGTGAAAGATATGACAATGAGATATCATTACAGCTTCATTGTGCACACTACACTACAATACTATGACATCAAAACATGAAACCATATCAAATAACTTGCTAACACACTCAGTCTGTCTATTCAATTCTTTCTTATTATTATTTTCATATGTGGCATAAATAGAAGGAAAGGGAGTAATGACCTTCAACGGCTCAAATATTGATAATAACACGTCCATCAATTTGTCCATTATGGTAGCAAATATCAACTCATTCCCATTTCCGTTGCAATCTATCAATTTCCGTGAGTCGTTATTTCGTCCCTCTTACAGTCACTGCAACGGAAGTCATTGAAAACCGTACACTTCTTTAGTTTAAATGAGTGTACTTACACAATCTTAAAATAATATCGTGAACTACATGAAACATGTTATCAAATCTTGGCACACATACACGTATGCACACTATCTCACCCACCCACTCACTCACTCACTCATTCACTCACTCACTCACTCACTCAGACAGACAGACAGACAGACAGACAGACAGACAGACAGACAGACAGACAGACAGACAGGCAGGCAGACAGACATACACAGACAGACAGACACAGACAGACAGACAGACAGACAGACAGACAGACAGACAAACAGACACACACACACACACACACACACACACACACACACACAATCAAATCAAATCAAATCACATGACATGACATCACGTTCCCCCAAATGTTTAAATGTTTATTAATATTTGCATATTTGTCGTGGGATGACAATAACATTCAGCGCAAGGGAGTTGTTTTTCAATTTAGAAATTGAAAGTGAATGACAAAAGTATACTTTAAAACCAAGATAATGACGTGCTGTGAACACTACTTGCATAAAAAATAAGTAGTATTTCATATGAAATCATCTTTATTAAAGATTTCGTTTTTAATTAATATGTCTTTAATATTTGTATTGTTGAATTTTGAGCGATGTCTTGGCACCTTATGCTACAAACTCATTTTGTAATCTACAACTGATATATATATATATATATATATATATATATATATATATATATATATATATATATATATATATAACTCACACATAGAGACACAGACACACACACACACACACACACACACACACACACACATTATGTATATGTCCGTTGTAAATTACAAAATGAGTTTGTAGCATTTACGTAATACCTGTTTGATAGGTGTGCATGGTTTATTTCCAGATATATCTACTCACATTCTTCAAGTTGTTGATACATAATTCATCCTGTCCCAGGAGACAAAAGTAGGCAAGCTAAGCATGCAATGAGAAAAGTAGATAAGATTTTGTGTTAGTTTCAGACTACTTATCAATGATCTAAAATTGCGTTATCTTTGAAGTTTAATAGTGGGGTATTTGTGCTCTGAAGTCTCACAGGACCAAACATACAGGTGAACCATCGTAGGAACCATCGTAAGATAAGCAATGTTTGCGAAATCGTGAGACTCGATGGATAATGAGATAGACTCGATGAATAGTTGCCAACATAAGGTTGTCAGTGAAGTTGAGGTTATTAATACTTGCAAACAAATCCGTTCATAAAATCTGTGTGCCCTGCAGGTTACATTTAGTAGACAGATATGACAGCAATACATGTTTGTACGTTTAATCTCACGTTATATACCGTCCTTGTCCACAGGGTCTTTTCTCTCAATAGCTAGTGATTACACAAATACAGAAATCGCCACAGGGAATTTAAAAAGTTCAGCTTTTCAGAGTAAGTCGATCAAGTTGAACTCCGTTGGCGAAAAGTGCAATCAACTTCAAAGGGGAAGGACTATTAATACTCAAAGGGTAGAGCATGGCATCATGACATAGGGGGAAAGGGGAAGGAGAGGAGTGGGATGGGAATATGAAGAAAATAAAACGACGTGCAGACAACTGTTACTCAATAAGGCATTGAAAACGGTTAGATAGTTAGGTTAGGTTATTTTCTCTCTCTCTCTCTCTCTCTCTCTCTCTCTCTCTCTCTCTCTCTCTCTCTCTCTCTCTCTCTCTCTCTCTCTCTCTCTCTATCTTTCTCTTTCTCTTTCTCTCTCTCTCTCTCTCTCTCTCTCTTTCTCTCCATCCATCCATCCATCCATCCATCCATCCATCCTTCCATCCATCCATCCATCCATCCATCCATCCATCCATACAAGCTAACACCCTTCATATTCGTAACGTTCCATATATTATACGGAACGATGGTCTGGCATTACCATAGACTGTAAACAGTCGTTGGCGGCGCTTCACATAATCCACATACACAGTATTTTCGTCACTGCCGTATTATAACCAGTAGCTGATATGGAACGCCACCAACAACTGTACCCAGATATCTTAACGTGATTCAAAGATTGGTAATATTGTTTTATTTTAACAATTTGATGAATAAAATACCATTACAATTCTCATTCACAAACGACATTGGGAACCGGAAATCAAATACGAAAAATATATATACATGCCATTCGATCCTAAGCTGTGAAACTGAAGTCAACAAAGCCTCACAACACTCTCTATGTTGGTGACAAGAAAAAAGTTTTATTATATCCAATACTTATTTTAAAAAATATGTCATTTAGCGCAAGATTTATCATATTCATAGCCATATGATTAGATTATGACGTCACGACTATGGTGGTATCTAGTGTGGAAACGAATTCGAAATACGTGATATCATATACAGATTGTCGACGTCATGCATCAAGTTCTGATTAATATACCACCTTAATTCTCTCCTCCAGTAATCGTTCTGTTAAAGCTCTTCCAATGGCTTCCGCCCCACCAGTTACACGTGCCACTTTGTCAGAGTTCCATACCCCCCCCCCCCATATTACCTTGCACTCGGGGACTGAAGACAAAGTTAAATAATTATTCTTACTAGCATCGAATAGGTACTAAACAACTATCGACTCCATATAGACGTAACCTATGCTAGATCTTAAGATTTTTAATGAATAAGTGACCCATTTGGTCACATAGCCGTTTGTAGGTAGACAATCCGTTACCTTTCTCGTCCACTGACTTCTTCACGTCTAATTGAACATTCCGCATTTACATAAACTTGTGGACGGAAAAGGTAACGGTGCGGATTGCAGACACAGACGAAGAACACAGATTGGCAAGATGTATTTTTATTCCTTGTCTATGCTATAGGAATGCATGCTGTGATCATCTTGATTGATTTGGGCATCTACTGCAAAACAAACCAAAGTAAAAAACAATATTAACTGCAATGTAGATTAACTAGGCTGGAAAAGGCACCAGTATTATAAACATAATCGTTCACGTTTTGCTGACGTCAAGAGTAAAGAAAATATATTTTCAAGTACATGTTGTATCTCCTCCGTGTAATTTTGTTTTATCAATATGCGTCATTTAATAAGCCATGATTTCAAGGCTTTTATACCGTATTTCGTATTGCAAAGATACTAATCGAGAATCCTATACAGTTGGATTGTATGCTCCCCAAGAAGTTGATGAAGTTTAAATGCCATTGTCCTCTTATAAGTCTGCTCTTATAGACATGTGCCAAGGTAAAGTGCTATATCAACCGACTAAAATCATTATTATGTAATTTCATTATGTTCTGTTCGAATTCAAGCAAGAGAGCTATTTTCCTTCGAATTTGAAAACACATTTGCAAATATGTACGTGTAATTCGACGTAGGGGTGAACGCAAGTACTTCAATCCCAGGTTTCCTCACTACTTGAATTCCCCAGCATAATTTCAACGTTGGGAGACTGCATGCATATCCATGCACGTTTCATCACCGTATTTTGACATTTCGTGCAACAGCGCCCTCTATTGGTAATAGGGTAAAAAGAGATATGAATGAAATTACCGTCCAGTGAAATTTTTAAAAACACAAATACAGGGTATCGTCGTACATAATACTCTATTTGGCAGGCTGACCTTTATTTGTATTTATTTATTTATTCATTCATTCATTCATTCATTCATTCATTCATTCATTCATTCATTCATTTTATTTATTTATTTATTCATTTTATTTATCTATTTATTTATTTATTTATTTATTTATTTAGGAGTTTCTGATGAATACATGTTGAACAAGTTGGAATTTATTTAAATTCTGCCCACCTCAGATAATTTTTTGTAACTACGTTTTGTATATCGAAAGTTGTACATTTTAATCTGTAGTACATATGATGAGAATACTTTGATACATGGAGAAAGCGATGCACTTTGAGAATAACATTCAATTTTCACATTCCAACAAATTGTCATTCACTCTCACATTTCATGGTATTTTCCCAAACAAAGTGTTGTCTGTCTCACTTTTTTTTTATATCACTTGACAGAATCCATTTGATGTCCCATGAGATTACAAGTTTCATCCTTATAATCCTGGTTCTATGATGGCAGTCCCATAGTGAATCACCCTGATAGCTACAAAATTCAAAGAACTCCCATAGGTATATATGTGTAATCTTGCCTTGATCAGATGGTTACATTCTTGCTTTGCTAAAAAACGTGAGGGTTAAAAATGTTTACTGTATTTTTATAAATGTTCAGATACATCATACAGAGTATGTATTGTCAATCATAGCAATATAAAAACAATAATGTAATGTAGAAATAATAATGATAATAATATAATGTAGTTTTTTACTTTGGGCTCAAAGTGCTTTACAATTATTACCTCCGGCATGGATCTATAGCAGTACAACGCATCGCCTTTCTACTTCCTCAACCTTTGCAGTGTCTGTAAGCACATAGGATTAAAGCAGTCACATTGCAACCTCTATCCTACGAGGTCCCTAATTATACAGCTGGGTTTGACGGGGGCATAACTGTGGTTCAACTATTACCAAAGGACTCACGCCACGCAGAAACAAGTGGCAGCAACAAGGTTCAAACCTGCGAACCAGCAGATTCCAAGCTGGCTATGCTAACTATTCATCAACCATCATGACTCCAATATCATTTGTATTCAGGCGGAACCACTCATAAACATGTAGGCAGGATTACATATGCCTGGGGATTTTCCAGTATGCCAGGGTGTCCAACAATTCTTGCATCATTGGGAATGGTAACCAGGTTTATATTCAGTTGGTGTTAACTTATACTATTTTCAGTGGTATTTCCTTGTAGAGTTTCAATAGCCCTGTCCCCATGTGGAATTATGAATTGGTTCAAAATCTGATTAAAATCTGTTTTTCTGTTCCCACATGCACTCTATCAGTTTCGAACTGATTTAATTTAATTGATGCAAAAACCACATCAGAGGGTGATTTTGAAATGAATTGAAAGTAAACAGATTTGACACTGCCTGATGCAAAAGCAAAGGTGAATTGATTCAAGTGCAATGCTCAGCATTGTCATGGGGACAGAAACCAGTTTTGAAATGATTTGACGATCAATGCAATTTTAATCGATTTCAAATTGATTCAATTAGGACAGGGCTTATGTAATTATTTTGAAATTGTTGACAATGAAGAAGATCAGGTAAATATGAACCATCATTACATCATAAATCAAAATTAAGATTTCCATGGTGACACTCTTGTATCTTTATCATGTTTTTCAATACAGTTCTGGGGTGAACAAATCCACTGGTCCTGGGTCCGGGACTAGCGATTTTTTGGGGCGGACCACACAAATTTTACCTTGTCTGGTCCGTCGGACCAGTACCTTACTATTATAATAACTATTAAAAAGTCGCCTGAATATACAGATTCATAAGCAAGATTTAATGTTTCACATTAGTGGGACCTTGGACCACTAATTCTTTCAGCAGGACACTGGATTTTTTAAGGCACTGGTCCAGGGACCACCGGTGCACAAAATGATTTGTCCACCCCTGCAGTTGTAAACTTCTGTGTTTTCTATCATACATCTAAAAATCGTCATTTACAAGAATGCACATCATGACCAATTCTCTTAACAAAATGTATTTTATTTTGCAATTCATGATGCATTTGTGATAATCTCAATTTTTCAATATTTTTTACAGGTATAAAAATCTCAGTCTGAAAATCTGAGTCTTTTATAAAAGCATATCATTCACTTCATTTTTACAAAGTCGAGTAAAATTTCAAATTCATCCCAGGGGAGAACTCCCCTAGGATGGTGAATGGGAGTGCGTTGCTGTAATAGGTAACTTTGTTACAAAAAATCCCCCAAAATGCATCCAATTTTTCCGTCTGAATATTCTCTAAACACGGGGTCCATAAAGATGTGTATCTAATGCATGAAGAAATGTTTCCAATCCTAAAAAGCCATGGTCTGCAGTGCTTATGTTTACCTTCAGCATGACTGAATAACATCCTTAGAAAAGGGTAGACATTTGGAACATGTGTGGCACACCCCCTGTCTAAAATATATTCCCCCCCTCGATACATTTCTAAAATTGATATTATTTAATCTTCATCGTACAAATCTAAGGAAAGAGCTGTGTGATAGAATCCATCATGTCTGACACCATCTCCCATGGAACACAGATGAATAGATTCAATTGGTTGGGTTCCAAAGTCATCATCCAGAAATTCATAGTAAAGATTGTCATCAATAGCCTTCAGCTCTTTGCTGGCAGAACGTGTCAGTTTCAAGAGTGTCATATGGGGTTCAAACTTATCTCTGTTACCTGCTAGACTGACGCCGTCTGCCTTAAAGTGTGACAGCATACTGTTGTTGAATCTTAGCAGTGCTGGTTCTGATTGGGGTGCCGAATAAAGAACTCTGTCATTGAACACCTGAAGTCCTTGAAATCGAAGTAAGGTTGTTGGTGGAAGCAGACGTGATAACTCGTCCTTCATGTCTTTGAGAGCCCTACAAGCAGCTTGTAATTGGTGTTCTGTGTCGATTCTCAGTGTACACAACGTGAGGTGAAGTTTTGGGATAGGGATACAACACTTTGCAAGCCTGGGTTCCTCTTGTACTATTTTGTCCTGGATTCCCTTCACAGCGCTAGTGATATCAGTATTGGTGACTCGTAATGCAACAAAGTAGTTTGGTCGGTTTGGATTGTCACGTTTGCTTTTAGCTGATGGTACAGACTCTGTTTGAACGGGTTCATCATCATCATCTTCTTCTTCTTCAGTCACTTTATTCCAGTGAAATTCATCATCTTCACTATCTTCATCATCACTGTCATCATCATCATCATCTTTGACTTGCACATTCTTGTACTTTTTAATGACACCCAGAATTGTGACGCCACCACCTGTAGATCCAAAGACGTTATCCAATCGAGTATTTTTGTCCCATACAATGACATCCTTGTACTTAAAGTACTGGATTCTATGTCTGGGAATAGCTAACACATTGTAGTCTACTGATGCAATATCATTGGTCCAGTCAAACGTTGTAAATGCATTTTCAATAACACCTACGAATCGATCCAAATATCCAACTGTGAACCGCTTGGCTGGGAGACTCTTATCCCATAATATTCTGGAAATAACATCATCAGCAGTCTTCATAGGTGGTTTCTTTGTATCGATTTCATCATCTATATATTTCTTTTTATCCTTCTTCTCTGTCTTATCTTTATCTTTAATCTCGTCAGTGTTTTCCACATCATCCTTTGTCCCATCGTGAACATTCCTGCATTTGTCTCCAAACCTACACTTTCCCTGGAGATAAAAATGACACACTACTTGCTCATCATCATCATCTTTCGTCTCCTCTGTTGCCATGGTAACAGAGTCATGATCACTTTGTGTTTTACCAGCCACCCAATCATCAGCATACTGTATAAGAGTGTACAGCATTGCAGAGCCAATGTTCTGTTTAGCTAAGTCGTACAACTCAGCGTACAGTTGTTGGATTCGATCATCTGCTGGACCACTTTCAGTATTTGTTGTGATATCAATCCTAGGACATGACTTTGGGTACGTGTCTAAAATAATAATAACAGAATATGAAAGTTGATAAATCATAAAATAGTCAAGAATGATAATATTACACTATTTCTAGATTCATTGTGTACGTTCATGTTTTAGTGTATGATTAAAGTCAACAGAGGTGCACACAAGAATCTTCTTTTAAATCTATACTCATTCATGGCATCGAACATTTTTTATAAAAACTTAGATTCAAGGATGCTTTTATGAAATACGTAACGTTTATCAGGTATCTGTTGCCGTGCTATGAGTAGATTTTAATATGTGAAAATGGTCTAACAATAATTGTGGAAGTCAAACTACATTTTGAATGGATAACAGGAAATAAACTGAAATTGACAATTGCACACTTGTTTCATTCTTGCAAACCAGAGCATGCTTTTTGTCTGGTGCAATTGATGGTGTATCTTGGGTGGTGTCGATGTCATAAAAGAGGCCGTGGTTTATGGCAATGTAGTTGTTGTTCTGTCTTCAATTTCAAACATAAAGGTATGTAATTGTGATAATCACTTGATTCTCATGAATTTCTACAAATTCTCATGGTATTCACAACTTCCTTGATAATATTTCTTACATTTGTCAAGATTTTGTACTCTCTCTCTTTTGTACTTCTCTGCCTTCTCTGTCTACCAATCAAATACTTTCATAACATTTACCTTTCAGACTGAAAATCACAGTCAGCTTCTGTTCATGCAAGGAAATCTGAATTCTGTTGCTATAGCAACCATCATCATTCGAGAGAATTTGGAATTCTGGGTACATAGATTGTAAGGCTATAAGTTCTTCTTCCTGTTCTAAACTGCTATCTCCATCTTCAGCCATGATAAAGTAACACTCTTCCTTAGTTTCTAGAGTAATTATTGAGAAACAAATTCAATCGTTACATTTTGATTTTCATATCATGTTTCTTCTGCATGTACTAGTGCCACCCAGTTATATTAAAGTGGCCATCTGGATGACAAATGGGTATTCATTTTTGGATTTTTTATTCATAAAAAAACTTTACTATATTTTCCTACTTGAACAATATGATGTAAAACAACATATACCAAGTTCTTGTTTGTTACTCAGTAAATTGCAAAACATGTGTGAAATGTTTGTTATTGTACATACAATAACAAACTTTTCAGACACTTTCTAGCTTATTGCAATTTACTGAGTTACAAACAAGGACTTGGTAGATTTGGTTTCACATTCTTTTTTTTTTAAGTAGGAAATCACAGTAAAGTTGTTTTATGAATAAAAAATCCGAAAAAAATATACCCATTTGTCATACAGATGGCCACTTTAACAAAAAATATGATAATTATTCTGTGTACACCATGAAAAGAGAATATGGAAACACTATAAATAAAATGATGGAAATTTAGGTTAATGACCAAAACTGTACTGTTTACCAGTAGATAAAACATGTAGTGGACACTGCCTAAATTAGTTGCTTTGTTTACAGCAAATGAAACCCCCCCCCCCCAATAAACAGTGAATAAATTTAAATCAACACTAGCAACATGTGCACAAAAACAACAGAGTACACAAACTAAATCAAATAATGAAATATCACCATATTAATGTTTCTATGCAATGACTCGAATGACATATTAAAACGCTTCCTATGAACAAATAGTCACTCTAGTGTTTACAGTTAATGGGTAATTTAACATTTTTGATAGTTTAGTTCCCTTGAAGTCTTTATGATTTTTTCTGTGTTGCCTTGGCTACTGATATAATTACAAATGTACATAGCTAACCACAAAGTTGAAATTTATCAATTTTCTTTATATTGTGTAAACTGGTTATCTTGTGAGGGCGCTAGACATGTGCATGATAAAGGGGGAACTCTGCATTATCCATAATGACAGGCATAGTTCGATGAGACGCTGTGACTAGTATTAGGTCTTATCGTAAACTATTGTTACTATGGAAACAAGTATTGCATGTACTTTGACATTTTAGAAAAACCTAGTACCGGCAACTGAATTTGGTATAAAAATGACCTTCAAAATATATCAGTTAACCCCCTCTCGATAAATTACTTTGAAACGCTCTACAAAGTACGTTGAGCCAGCGACAATCGCAAAGCTATATCATGTAATAAAAACAAACTGACAATGCTATAACTAACTACAACATAGTCATAGTATTCGCTGTTACCAACCTCTGATGGCGGTGTGTTTTCCTCCCTCCAGTTCACCGATAACGATTTTCACGGGATTAGATTTGACTTGTATTAGTGCTGATATTGCTTGATCCACTCCCAGTCCGCTGGTCTGAAAATATCTTTCTACTTTGAACTTATTAGCGTTTATTTCACTCTTTATATCGATGTGTACAGTTTCTGTGACTTGTGCAATCGCCCTGTTGACTAAAAATAGCTTCACCTTTGACACTGTAAATGTACCACTAACCTAAGGATGCTTTTTAAGACCCCTCCTCCTCTCATATTAGAACGACGGAATGTGAAGATGGCGGTGATCTGATCGTTGCAACGATGTACACATAAAGCAGTCAACAAGTCTGGGAAAACATATCTTTTAGTCGCATTTCAAGATTCCAGTGTTGTTTTGGAGGGAGAGGAAAATCCACTCCGTAAATTTCTACTGTGAAGAGGGAAACTTTTTAACTTTGAACAATGGAAAATAATAACTACACAGCTACATGGCTTGCAGAGTGGTTTCATGATTGGCCACGGCTGCTCATATCGCAAGGCTTTGACGGCAGCAACTCCACGTTTTTGCCAGATTCCTATGATTATTTGGAGGTAGGTCCATTCCTGCATATACATTTTAAAACTATCTATAAACTGATTTACTTTTCATAATCTGCAAATCTGCGAAGTTTGGAAGGTAAAGTATTCTTAAGTTCTACTTGAGATTAGACCGCTTACACACCGTGGTGTACCGGTGAGCTAGCGAGCGAGCGCGATAGCGAGCTATCATGGTACGGTCTGCGTTGTGTCAACCTCAAAACACGTAACCTAGCAAACAATGCCACAACCGAAACTCGTTTTCTTCCGTGTCTTCATTCATCTCCGGGTAAAAAAAACCATTGCCTATCGACTTTTCTCGTATGATAAATTTCCCTTGTCAACTACAATGTAACAACTAACATGCTAGGTTGACCGACTTTGATATCGCATTGGGTTTGTAAAATTTGTAGTAAAGGGAACTAAACTATGCTGTAAGAAAAAAAATGATACATGAAGGTTTAGACATGATAATACGAGACAAAAGATAAAACCGTTGATGGCACTTTTTCCGTACTTCTACCGTCTCTCTGTTAGTATTTTGCCGGGGTAGTTTAGTATTTTTGTGTTGATGTATACAGTTTTCTGATGATAAATAATAACTCTGTAGCAATTCAGATTCTCGATGGGTTATAAGTCTCAATAATTTTATTGTTTTATTGACCTATAAATTAACATTCCATCACAATTCACATTGCTAGTATCTCACAAATTGTAGTTTTGCAAGATGGTTTTGTAATACTTGACATTCATACAAAGAGTTTTAAGTGGCTGTTTATTTGTTTATATAGGAGTCATTTCACACCTAGTGAACTGTAATTAGCATATTTAGCTTATTTTGAGGGGATCAATTAGCGATTGTCAAAACTGCACACTTTCTTTGTGAAGTAGATATCTTGAAATGTTGTAAGTGTTACCGCTAAACTAAACACCAGATTTCAGAAGTCACAGTAGCTAAGATAGTAGTGAAGATATGCCATGCAGTGTTGTGTTTGTATTCTGTGCTGTATGTTTAGCTCCGCGTTGAATGCAACAAGACACCCGTTCATTGTTATAGATAGCTTTCAGGTTGGAGACTTAATCAGACAGCAAATACAGTCCTTTTTTTCTTGGATGAAAGACACTATTGAAGCTGATGCTTACAGCCCCCAAGTCATAGGTGTTTCATGATTATTCAGTGGCAGTGTACGATCACTGTCTGCAAACCAGTCGTCTTTTGTCTGTGAATGGGAGAGTGTAAGGCGACAGACAGTCCTCTGCAGCTGTCCAAAACACCTTCCTTTTCTACTCAGTTGTACCATCTAGGGCATAAATAAATCCATACAAACAGAACATTTAGAATTGTTTTCTCTAAGGAATATATTGGAACACTTTTCTTTAATGTCTGTGTTAAGGTTTTGCTTTGTTTTTCTCCCCCAAAATGGCAGCCCCAGTGAAAAAAAGACCTATTACAATTCATTATGTGTGGCAAACAGAATAGTTGATGTGGCATAATGGGATGTTATTAGTATCCTAAGGGTGTATCAGGCAAAGCAATAACAGTGTCATTTCTAATAAAGTTTGCAGAATCATGCCATTAAAAAAAGGAAAAATATTGCCAATATTTCTGTATAACTTGAGTATAGTGTGCTGTATCCATCTAGGGATGTTCGCAGATTCAGCAGTGGATGTAGTAATTGGATGTTGTTGTAGGTCTGCGAGGCATGTCAAAGTCATGAATACAAGCCATGATGGCGATGGTGTTGTACGTACATCAAAGCAAGACATATTCAACAGAAACGGGATCTACTCTAATGAAATAGTTCAAATATGTTAGCATAACAGTAATTAATTTCTGTAAGAGTAGGTAAAAATTTCTTTTAGTAACCTAAGCCTTTCACCTGGATTCTCATCAAAGTTATGGTTAATATATAGGATGTAAATCTTTCTGTATTTCCTCTCTTCATTACCGAGACTCCCAAATTTCAGTGAAAAACACTGTCTTTGGAAAGTAAATGACACCAAACTGATAACATTTAGGAAAACCAGAACACAGCTGCCTGTGTGATATGAATAATAATAAATGTAATAATAATAACTTTTATTGCCAGAAATTATAGTCTTACAAAATACCCTAAACTTAAATATACAAAATATCAAAATTTACAAGTCAAATGAGCCACAAAATAGATAATGTAGAGAATTTCAAACAAATTTCTGGCAAAATTATGTACAGTACTAATCGTATGGTCTCTTTTGACAAGGATTGTATGGTAATGATTCAGTCCCAGAATAGTTGTAGGCCAAATGCCACATGAAAACATCAGTGTGGAATTACTGATAACACTATCCTGTTCTGTCAATTTTTTTATGAAAAGTACAAAGATATTTATTTGTTTAATATCAAACTTGTTTAGTTGTAGGTCAGAGGTATGAATAATACAGATACTCAAACAGATATATCATGCATTTGTAGATAAAGAAAACAAACAAAACCAGTGAAGCAAGAAACATTAAAAGATAACCTACATACACATCTCATGTCAGTGTGTATATTTACTTACCTCCAAAATGTTTGAATGAACTTGTCAAGATACAACTTTGTAACTCATGAAAAACAGAAGCAGTGTCAGACGCTGTGACTTGATCAACAAATTACACATGTTGTGTTGTAATTACAAATATACAAAAACTATATATTGTACATAAAATAACACACAATTTGTGGTAATGAGCTGCTTGCATCTATAGTGTCTGTCTCTCCAAACCTTAGACAATAGGAGAGGGAATTTTTCTCTATCAGCTATGTCCAATCGTACTGAAGCTTACTATCTATGTGAAATATATAATGGCTGATGATGAGTTTCACCGTGTCATGAGAGGTATACTTAGTAATCTAGTCTAGTCTAGTCTAGTCCCTATAGCTATACAGTTACATGTAGCTGTGACCTATACAGTATCCTTATGATATACGTTGTATACTTTAGGTGATGGCTAAACATATCTGTTTACAGCTAAAACAGGTAGTGTTCACCAGAACACTGTACATAATATATACAGATGTATTTACTGAATCAAGCAAAGCTGATCATTTGGCAAGTTGTTGTTTTACTTGCTAGACAAGAACAATTTTACTGCTGTGAATACAGCAGGACTCTTGTTGACCGAGAGTTTTGTTTATTTTTTCGGTCAACAACAATCATGCTATGTTCAGCAATAAACGTTTAGTTATCTATCAAATAAAATAACAAACTAAACTTGCAAAATGATCAGCTTTGATATTAAATACATATGTTACACATGTACTGGGTTGAAAGTGTTGTTATGTTGATCACTGACAGTGTGTTGATTCAGATAGCCAAGTCACAAGCTGCTCTGTTTGATCATAGACCCTACACGTGTAGGATCTATGGTTTGATTCAAATACATGTAGCTAAGTCACAAACCACTATGTTTAATTCAGATAGCTAAGTCACAAACCACTATGTTTAATTCAGATAGCTAAGTCACAAACCACTGTGTTTAATTCAGATAGCCAAGTCACAAACCACTATGTTGATTCAGATAGCCAAGTCTCTAGGCCCACATAATCCATATAGACAATAGAAGGGAAAGACATGCCATATAGTTCCCTAACTGAGACCATAGACAATACTTGAATAGAAGGGGAGAGACATCGGAGTGTGTTTTCATAACCGAATCAATATTGGTTGCAGCCTGACCACGACATTTTGGCATACATACATTTGGAATTCACCAAAACCAAAGCCAATACCAGAAAACAGACAAACACCTGTGTTTGAATATGTAGAAAGGCAATCATTTGAAATAATCACTGTTTGTTGTCTCGGATTTACAGGTAGTCAGTATGTATATTTACAGTGTAAACACCCCAGATGTTTAACCAGGATGAAATGACAAACAGTTAACTTAGGTAACTTTGGAAAGAAAATTATCTATTGTGTACTAATTGACAGTTAATGTTAAGATCAAGGTATGATTACATAGCAGAATTGAACTTGAAAACTAAGGCTGCTATGTACAACAGAACTTTTTTTATTTACTGACAGAAAACAGTAAGACCTGTGCTGTGAGTTTAAAATTTTTTAACTGTTACATAGCGGGACAGAGTCAAAAGAGGTTAAATATATGTATTTAGTATTGTGTGTTGAATTGAATATGGTGTATGAATTAAACATTGTGTACAAGTTTGATCAAGTGTGACTTGTAAGCAAAGAATGCAGGACTTCAAATACGTTGCTAGTAAACATGATCAGACTGGAGAGCTGAAATGTGAGCATATGTCATTATTTGGCAGTACATTCAGCGATTTACCCATAATGATTATGGTACTTCCTCTGGCAGAGATGCAGAATGAATATAAATGGGCTGTAGAAGTAATTGTAGTACCAGGCCTAGATTTCCTTGCCTTTTACTTATGTTGTGGCCGTGAATCTATAAACTACATATGCTCATTTCGTGACTATTTTTTTATTTCCTAGAGTTATATTATGAAATGTAATGTGTGTCAAAATCCAGACAAGTTAGTCAATTTCAGCACTTTGGAAATTCCATCATATTCATCGTCATACAAAATGTACTACAAAATGTAGTCACAGAAAAATTACAAATGCTTGCTTTCTTCATCACACATGATAATGTGCACTGTAAAATGATGAAAAAAATTCACTCTTTGCTTTTGTTAGAGCCTCTTCCAAAGGCAAGATTGATTTTTTTTTAAATTTTCAAGACTGAAAAACAAACAAACACAGGCTTTACTTCTGAGTAAATATGTCAAGGCCATGGTATACTGGTATTTGGATAATGATTGTAATTTTATTCAAACAAACATTGTATATATATATATATATACACACACACACACACCCCCCCCCCCCCTCCTTCTCGAAAGAATTAATGACAAAGGCATATATAAATGTCATTTTGTTAGTACCAACAATATAATGTAAGGCTTTTTTCAAAAACATGATTTAGAATCTAGTAATATACATGTCAGATTCCCATGTTTGGGTTGTAAACACGTTAGTCCACTTTAGGGGTGTCTCAAATTATTACATTTGTTTTTCATATGGAAAGGCTAGTTTGGTAAACAGATAGAATTGAATAATGTACACTTCAAATGTGTATTGGTAGTATTATATAAAATAACTTCCACTTTAGGGGTGTCTCAAAATATTGTAAATGAAAAGACCCAAAAAGATAGGCTAGTCTCTCATAAACACACCATCTATTAATATACATTTCAAATTGCCATGTTTTGGTTGTAAATACTATAGTCCATATTAGGGGATATCTTACATGTCAGTGCCTGTGATTGTCAATAGGTAAGACTGATTTCATAAACGTTGTGTTGAGTCTGTAATAATATTCATTTCAAATTGCCATGTTTGGGAAGTAAATAGTCTACTTTAGGGGTTGTCTCACATTATTCAACATACATCATGTATGGCTGGAAAGACTTGTTTCATATACATACATCTAGAATCTAATCATCGACTTTTCAAATTACCATATTTGGGTTGGAAATAGTCTATCTTGTACTTTAGGGGATGTCTCACATTATCACATGTTGTGTTTGTTCATTGCAATTGAAACCCTTACTCAACACAAGGTTCACTAGTGTGATGTTACATTGTTAAGTATAGGATAGATCATATGGAAGACAAAGTTTTTGCATTGTAGTAACAGAATCATACCACTAGAAGATAAAGTAATCAAATTTTTAAACTTACGATGTATCCACCAACATAACATGGAATACTACATCACTTTAAAGCCAGTTTTTTTGATACTGATCTGTATTTGAATTTGTATTTTGTTTGTGATAGGGAATCTAATACATTGTATGAAGAATAAAGGATAGGCGATTGCATCTTGAACTAGTGAATTTGCATGTGGGATTTGAAAGGGGCAAGTCAACAGTCATCTGATGAAGTTCATCTTAAGTAGTCAAATAGTGATTACATGTATAGGGATTTTTCTATCATTTCAAGATTGAGATGAAAAGCTCTACCAGTCAAGTATTTATCACACTCCTGAAATCATGTCTGACTGTACCTGTAAGTGACAACATGAGACTACCCTTAACTACTAATGCTTAGTTGATATGGAGCAGTGTACCCTACCATTCTTCTACCTTTCTCAACTTTGACCTCTGTCAATGAGATTCGGTATGCTGCACAATGGAAAGACACCGCAGTATTTGAATTCTTTCTATGGTCCTGAAAGTACAGTGTTGGCTGTATCTAGTTGAGAATATAGCGGAGGCTCTTCTTACCACTCTCTTTAAGTGCTGCATTGTCTTGTTTTTTAGTGGTTTACCCATTCTCTTTGACGAAATAACCACTTCAAACTGTCAGCAGTCTACTGAGTACATGAATTGTAAACTGACCAGACAGACATGCTGTGCTCACAAAACATGATTTCATGCTCAATAGCTTTTGGGAATGTTCTATGGAAAGTTCAGAGTTAGTATGCTGTCAATCTCGCTAATGCAAACAAGTTACTGTCAAGTTAAGTTTCATAATGGGTAATTGCACCCACCCAACCAGTTTTGTAATTTATGCAGGAAAATGTTGAATGAGGATCGAAACCTAGAGCTATCTGCAATGAAACCATATCCTGTCGAGACATGTCATACATAAATGTATGTGGTATCAAAGCTGAACAGCTGTGTTCAGTTTTGATTTACCACCCATTTGAGATTCGTCGCTGACCTTTGACACGATTGAGCTGAACTGTGCTACCATGGAGGTGGGAGCACTGGAGCAAACTCCAATTATTTCGTCATCTGCTTCACTAGTTCAGATATGTCAATAAAATGTCCCTCTTCATCAGTGCATACCCAAATGATTCATTGGAGTTCCTGTAATCAAGAAAACAAACCACAGGAACCTGTGGTGTCCTGTAGAGAAGGAAGTGTTAATTAGGCAGATAACAGACTGTGAACCAATTAGACATTGCATGACAACTGTCCGCGTCCGTCGACATCATGTGACTTGTTTTTCCCACTTCTCCTGAACATCTTGCTACTATGTTCGGTTCGCGCCTTGTTCTTTGGCTGAAATGATGCACGTTTCTTCTTAGAGCTTGTTGTTGTATGCGAAAAACTTGAGTCCGAATCTGTCAATGTTGACGATGCCGGCGACGATACTTCCCCTTTGGACTTCCCGTACAATAAAGTGTTCATTGACCTTTCAATACGGCTTTCTCTCCTAAGGTCACCAAGGTTGTAACCCGTTTTCGCTGAATGTTCTTTCTGCGAGTTGCGTGCACGGGATGATCCCAATTGATTTGTTAAAAGGTTCAGTTGATCTGTTATAGCATCAATCTGCGTCTGCACGCCAGGCTTAGCAGTAGTTCTTGACTTACGGTTACGATGTTTCAGTTCCTTACCCTCCGTGTTAGCAGTAGAAGCAGTGCTGTCTTCACTGGCCGTACTCTCCGGTTCCGTGTCCGTTGTTTTACTTTCACCATCCGCCATTCTGGCAACACAGAAACGTCCACTGAGCCCTTTGTGCCCTTGAATTGGTTCTCCGCAACCGGAACAATTTCTTAGTGACATAACAAGCCTGCTTCGCCCGACGTGCATCCTTCAGAACTTCAATACACGTTGTTTACACTACAGACTCTGAACACAACTGCCTGACACATGAGGCAAAAGACACGATATACCCATGCGCAAACATAAATGCATAACTTAGACTACAATGACGTACGCAGGCCCCCCACCAATCACTGACGAGTAATTACTCAAAATGATACATTTTAAACCAACCATCTAATCTGCAGTGATGCTATTCTAACAAGAGGGTCAGTATTCAGGAAGAGGTTTTCAATCCCGGCTTTAATAATTCTGGTATGTACTAAGTGTAACTGTGTTATCTAATCAGTGAAGCAATTTAGAATTTCTGATAACTCTTTTTGCTCTTCACAAATTTATCTATATGTGTACCTCTGCCACACAACTGTTTATCACTCCTAAAGTTGAACCCTAATCTAAATTGTGCCTGTAAAATCTGCCTGGCATTCTGTAGCCCGGAGTCTCAGCAAACTGGATCTGGCTGAGGCTTTAGATGTAAATGTAGTCTGGATGCCAACTGTGGTCTAACACTGTAACAGTGTGAGTGAAGGTATAAATCATAACGATACTGTATAGGAACTAGACTAATGTAAATGTACTTGGTCAACAGATTTTGCTCCAGATGGCAAATGAGTTGAAACACTATTGTCAAGCCAAATAACCCAGCCTCTGGGTGCCATCTTAATGGTGGGGTGGGGTGTAAACCGCATTAAGATAACAAATGACCTGGGATCGAAACATGGCCCTTTAAGATCTCAACAATGACACATATACAAATTGTATACTATATAGCAAATTTTATATCAATATGAATAAAGGTTACTAACCTAATCTAATAAATTCAAATTTCTCAGAAAAACATCTATTCACAAGTTAGTAGTATTGAGGTACATGTAGGCAGGCAAGATTTCAGAAACTGATGAACTATATCAGTACACTATACGATGTACCAAGGTATGAATTCAAGTGTTGTGAATTCCAAATGGAGCCTTATATGCAAAGACTTTCTAACCTAGAAATAAAAAAAGCAGAACAATGAACATGTTTGGTTGACTGTAGGACAGTTATAATGTATAGATATGCATAGAGGTATAAAGTATGCTGGAAAGGAAACATCAAAATCAAATATATATGATCTTTGACACAATGTACAAATGCAGTTGTTGCAGTCAGTTCTGACCTGAAAAGTCATACATTCAGAAACCATGGAAAGCCTCTACTAGAGACTAACTGACTGTATGAAAGGACATGACCCCTGTGTCTGCAGGCATATTGTAGAACACATTGTGTTATGTACTTGGAAAACAGCTGGACAACAATACAGATTTGACAAAATATCAAGCCATTTGTAATCTAAAGTACTGAATTTGCAAAAGCCATAACCTCTTCTTGTCTTGTGTTGAAAAAAATTGAGATTTTGGTAATGGTAATGGTGGTGACAATAATGATGATGATAATGATGATGGTGATGAATCATGATGATGATGATGCGGGTGATGATGATGATGATGATGATGATGATGATGATGATGATGATGACAACAACGGCAGCGATGGTGGTTGTGGTGATTCTGGTGGTGATTATGATAACAAAAGATGGTGGTATATTTAGCAGTAATAGTGATTATTATAACCAGCTGATAAAATTCTTGGTAACTTCAATAGCTTTTTACCTCATCCTAGAGGGTCAAAATAGAGCAAGAAGATCGACTTATTCTCACAGGCGCCTATAGAATTGTATGATGTGAAGTGAGTGGAGCGGAAGTTATGATCTCAACCAAGAAATCGAATGTTCATCATTTTTATGATGTGCCTAGGCAGTAATACTAGTATTCTATTTCAGGTACCGAGAGATACAATGTAGATAACTGTTATTCATCATGTTAAAATATTCAAAAGTGAACAATTCATGTATATAGCTATGTCACAGTACTACAATTATAGGATACAAGTATTTACACCCAAATAGATTTGACTACCTATACAGTGAATAATGTACATGTTAAAGGCATTGCAATGATTATCTGATTTAGAATCCAAAACTTAAAAAGAATATTGACTCGCTGCTTCATATAAAATGAATACAAGATTGAACAAGCACATCAGTTGAACTTCAGTACCATCTTGAAAATTATAAGAGAAACCTTACCTGTGCTACAGTGTCATTGTCACCATCTTGGTATCCAAGTTATTGCTATTTTATTATCAAATACATGCAGCTTTGTCCTTGAATGAACATGTGATTTACACCGCAAGCAGTGTATCTCTTGACTGTGTCCCTATTTATCAAGCGGTTCATTTACCTAGGTTTCCATAAATTTATCTTTTCCTACCCTCGACTAGAAGATAAGCTCAGCAATTGAATATTTAATGAACTTCATAATGAAACGGCTTCAAGCTAGCTTCCCCTAGGGATTACAGCGATGAAGAGTGATGACCAGTGATGACCGTTAGTTCCTATATCATAATGAACCGACTGTATATGCTGAATTTCTCACTACGCCGACATTAATATCATATCATATACAAGTTCTTTGTTGTCTTGAACAATGGCTGGTACATGTAAAACAGCTATTCAAAATGCTCATGTTGGAAATTGAAATATTTGGTTTCATAAGAAGTGTAAATGAGATAGATACAGTACTTTGGAATGTACAGACTGCAATGATTGTTATACACAGGAATTTTATGATATTTTATGAAGTGCAAAAATCAAAACAACAAATGAATACAATATTGAATAAATAGAAATGACTGTTTTAGTAATTTAACTCATTTGGGTACAGATTCTGTAAATTATACCAAGTACTTATTTCACAAAGAGATGTAGGCATGTAACATTAAAGGCTGGGGATTCCTTCCCATGTTCTCTTACATCGGTGTTATCGTATCAGTTGAGCCTTAGATAGAATCACTCTTTTCTGGATCAATTTTTCATTCAAACAAACAACTATTTGTCACTCCTAAATTTTAATCCAAATCAGATCTGGGCCTTTGAAATACATTCTGGCACTGTAATGCAGTTATTGTACTACTTAAAAATATGTTGATTTAAACAGAAGAACTATGTAAATCCTACACTTGTACATAAGATAAGAACTGATATTTATATAGAAATGCTGAAGATTTTCACCTCCCCATACACTAGAATACGATACAGTACAATTTATGACAGATGTATTCTTTGAATATTAGAGCCGTGGTTTCAAGAAATTTAACAAGATGGATGTAAATTGAAGTAGGTTGTTGGTCAAACATATTTTATAATTACCATAACAATAGAAGCAGTCAGCAATATGTTTACAGAAGTTGCATTGCAAGTCTCGTATGTCACTTCCTCCTAAGTTCAGATTGATAGAACGTCTGTGCTGATATAAGTGAAAGTGAATGACCAGTGCATTTTATCTCATTTAATAGCCAAACAAAGTGAATTCACAAGATCTCCTTTCCATTTAAGCTTGCCAAACCCTGACTACATTTGTTCCATGGGTTAAATGTCTCTGATACATTTCTGAAGGAAAGTGTAGAGTGTACACCTATACATACATCTCTATGGTCCTAGGGTTATCTACACATCTCATCATTTCACTCTGCATTTTTCTCCCAGTGGAAAACTGTAGTTATACTTGTGTTTTATTTATGACCAAGTCATAGATTGATGTGTTTATGCCAGCAGACATTGTGACCTATAATTATCCACAGTAAGATAGTGTCCCGGTGGTATAATTCTCTACTATGTTAAATATGGTGAACACACAGTATCAAGACACTGTTATCATTCCTACACACGTCATCCTCAGCTAGTGTTGCAGATTGTGGTAATCTAACGCCCATCACATTGCACTACCTTGTGACATGCACACTACATTTAAACACTTCTTAGGATAAAATGTCTTTGGTCCCAAAAAAGTTTAAAAATAGCATTTAGTAATGTTTGTATCTGAGAAAAATATTTATGTATACACTGTACATGTACATATTGCAGAACAAACTACACTTTACAGGACTGAAAAAATTGTCCAATTTCTTGTGTACTACCTTGATGTAATTATTTCAAACAATGACATCACAGTCATTGTCAAAAGTCACTGGACACAATCCATTCAAAAGTTTGATCTGTGAGTATGTCCTCTCATGCTTACATAGTTGCAAGGACATAGTCACAGACAGAAGTCAGCAAAGATACTGAAATCGATTCTCTACAGGCCATTCAGTTTACATTATACATCTATTTATAATACATCAGAAAATCCACTTTTCAGAAAGGAGACGGACTGTTTATGGTTATCTATAATTGAGGCATCTTGTGTTATAAAAAATTGATCCAAATTGTGAAATTATATTTAACAGTCAGAATTTGTCATGCTTTGTGTTAAATATCTTTTTCTTGTGAACAGAATAACATGTGAGAGAAAGAATGTTCATGTGTGTGGGATGTATGGAATGTTTTGAGTTCAGTTGAATGATTAAAAAAAATTCCTGGTTTCGTAAGCAGGGTATGAAAGATATTGAGGAATTTGTTTTGACATTTTAGTTATTTTTAGTCATTTCCTTTCAGTATTTGTAGTTATTTCCCATATTTCATTTGAACATCAACTTGAGTTATTTTCAACAAGTCAATTTGCGCTGGTCTCCCCAAAGATTTTATAGAACATATGGGCTCGTATCTTACAACTTCAGGAAAACAATTGAAGCAATCAACATAACAAAAGATTCCATTCATATGTAAATTATCAAATGTGCTATACACATTGATATGGATCCATATTCAATCATTTCTTGTGAAACAGAAATCAATCAACCTAACAAACAATTCTATCCGTATGCAGATTAACCAAAATGATATGAAGTATGATATGAGCCAATATGATTTCAGTAAAACACATCAGCATAACAAAAGATTCTATACATATATGCAAATGACCTAATATGCATATGAAAACATCCTGAAGGAGAACTCTAAATTAATGTGTGCATGTACATTTTGTGAAGTCCAATGTAGCAAACACTAAACAGCCTTGGATAACTGTCTTGCCAAGGAAACATGCATAAATCAATAGAGGATACATAATAGGCTTTTCCTTTCCATTGCTCCAATTTAAGATTTCCTGCAGCATCAATTATTTACACCGGCATTGGTCTGCAAGCTGAAGACATTGTTGAACGAGGTTTTCCTATATTAGACTATTTGCTAGCCAGCAGATTCATTGCAATCTTTGTCAGTTTTATAGCCTACAGACAGCATTTCTGTGCTGACCCCTTTCTAATGGTAATGAGACTGGCAGATCGAGACACACACAGACAATTCAATATTCCAGCTAAACAATTCAAGGCTCTAGCAACAGCCTAGAATCAGAAATCCCCGTAAAAATGTAAAGGTCATTTTGGTACGTGATTGTGTGATTGTGCGTGTGTAATACTGGGCAAGTTAAAAGATCTATCTATTGCATGTACAAATATACTTGAGATCTTCTAATAAGAGATGTAGAACCAGTTCCCTTCCATAATATGCATGATGATAGAAATACAGCCGTAGTATAGTTACCAGGAACATACATGTACTTTAATTGCCATAATATTCTGTCAATGATTTAAATTATTGTAGTCTAAAAATATGTTTTAAAAAGTACGAAAATTCCCTTAAATGAAAACTGAATATTTCACACTTGACTTGAATGAACGATGAAATGTGGGATCAGTGTAAAAATTATATTTTAAAAAAGGTCCAACCAGATTTGACAAATTGTTATGATCCAAGATGGCCGCCTTGTTAGAATTCAGAACTCTGTGGGGAATATCAGAAATTGTGTTTCCATAGAAACAAGATTGAAAGGAGTCTACTTTCTTTGTATTTTGCACAAATGATTTGTGTAAGCTTTCATTTTCAAGATATTAAGTCATTTACTGTAATAATATTTGTCCCTCAGGTTCACCCTTTCTGAATATCAATCAATAAATTCAGGTGTGATATTGGGTCACTGGAGGACATCAACGAATCAAAAATAATTTAATGGATAAGAAAATGCATGAATAGTTTATGGAAATTTCCCAATTTATTTTAGGGTCATTTTGATGTTTTCTGAGGCAGACTTTTGTATCATTATGTGGTTGGTGAATATTTTAGAGACACTGTGATTACAAAAAATGATTTATACCTTTGAAAGATTGTAGATTCTATGATAATCAAACAAATTCACTTTTTTCATTCGTTCTTTTCTTTGTTGTCTGATATAACAGCGAAGTGCATTTTGTCACTCCCTATTTTATATTTTACACAAAAACTTGCAAAAAATCAACTCATAAAAGGTAAATTTTGGTTTCCGAGTTAAAATTGAGATCCGGTAACGTAAAATGTAGGACTTTTCTATAATATTATGAGCCAGAATGAAACAGAGCAACATCTTTGTAATAATTGAAAAAAAAAAAGTATTTAGCATCCACCTCCATTCAGAGAGAGATACATGTACATTTGTACATGATGAAGTCTGTGATCATTGAAACATCCAGTGTGCTCAGTAGAGAAATAAATGTGTTCTCTTGTGTTCAATAATTGAGTACATATTGTATAAATTAAATGTAGCTTTAACACACTAAGACGGATTATGAAATGATGCAAACTGTCAACACTTTAACAGGAGGGGTCACCATTAGGTCAAAATAACACAATTTATAATATGAAAAATGTACATGTGTATAGTTTGTATGTACACATGTATACACAAAATAAGAATGACCCTGCTATATACTACATACACACAATCATATAGAATATAATTAGAAATATTTTGGTAAGTTTCCTATACATTCACTACAATGTACATGTGTATGTACTTGCAGTGTCAATCTAAAATTGAAATAAATATGATACATGTAGTACATCATGTATTTACATTTTATATTTACTCATACTTTTTGTTATTTTTCAGTTATTTGATATACACTACAGTTCTTCACACTACACTGTACAAATGTACATACATAAAATGTACAATATATGCATAGTTGTATTTTATACAAATACAGATGTGATATTTGGATGTTTATGTTCTATTTTTACAAGGAATTTCATATTTTTGTGTGTCAATAACTATGGATTGAATATGATGAAATACAAATTGGACGAAATAACTTATTGTGGGGGGGGGGGGTCAGACTTTTCTTATGGACTGTATTGATAGATTTTTGAGATGTAATGTGTACATGTGCATGTAAATTTGTCGATAACATAGATAATTAATTATTAAAACAACTTATTTTCCACATTCCTTGATGTAGAAAATCACAGCTACATGACTGTATAGGTGTACCCATTACATATATTGATAGTTATAGATGTACATGTATTAAATGGTCACATATGCTGTTTGATTTGTATTGTATGCAGCTAGTTGCAGTATAGATTTACATGTATTGAATATTTTGGTCAAAAGTAAAATGTGTGAGATGTGCTGACTACTGAAATCTTACCTTGTCAGTCTCAATTGTACTAGTGTACACACTTGAACAACAACCAACGTTTCTAAACATGTCTAGTAGTACTGCAATGTACTGTGCTATTTAGGAATTCAATTCCATAAATGCAGTTCAAATTTACTGTAAAAAATTCAGACACAAAAGATTACCCTCAATGTTTTACAATGCACTGCAGTGGCTGTAAGATTAGTACATATATCGTGTTGTTCATCCGTGAATCAGGCTTCTATACCACTGGCTAATAGTATGGCATGAATGTGGTCTTACAGCCTACTGCAGTGGTAGCAGTATAGATTATTGCATGTACGTACAAAGCTTGTATGATAGTGAAATTGTCTTTTCATCTTTGAACTTGCCATCACTTCATCATGATTCAAGACTTAGGGACGATCGCACAATGTCACACAAGCTCAATAATTGAACTTGGTTCGTTTAGGGGGGGGGGGGGGTCTGATGTCAATGTAATTGCTGAACTTCATTTTTGCACTTAGCTTTTGTATTTACTATTGAGATGTTGATATTAAAGTTGATAAAAATATACTTCTAATGTGAGATATGGTGCTGGGTTTCTAGTAGTATTTTAATGTGTTTACAATCATGTTTTTACATTACATCGATCGTAGAAGTGTGACCGCTACAGTATATCATCACAGTTTACACCATATATAAATGTTTGATGTTGCACTTGTGAACATTCATTTAGGGGGAGAGGGGAGGGGAGGGGAGGTTTTTGACCTAAATGAACGATGTTTGTTTATTGAGCTTGTGCGACATTGTGAGATTGTCCCAAAGTCTGTACATGTGAAATGTCACTTTCAGTTCAACATATAAAATATACGATTATAGAAAGTTGCAGAGTGAAGTCGTAATTTGATTAAACTGTCATGCCTTGTAGATTATTGATTCAATTAATGATATCATCTGAGAGCTACAAAAGCTGTATTTGTGCCGCCATATTGCTAGAATTAAGATGGAGCTTAGATACACATTGGGGAATGCCAGATTACAAGTATAGCACATGGGACTAATGAAGTTGCCTTATACATCATCTTTGGCAAGCGTAGATTTAAAAGCTCCAGAGTATGGTATATTGGCATACGTAGTATTCTGTGCACTAGGCAATTATACATGAAAGCTGAAATGTCCATCGCGGGCTTTTTATGTTGGAGCTCCAGATAGCTTATTGAAAATGTGATATATGAAAACCACCATTGTGAAAGCTTGTACTTAGGGGACTTATTATATGAAAGGAACAGATACATTGCTCATTTTGTTCTCAGGAGATATATTTATTGGGCTCATATTTACATGCACTAATGTATGCATACTTGAACTTACGTTGCCCTATTGAATAATTTTATATCACAGACTTGTTTACCATTGAGAATGCTGATTTCCATTGCATGCAATCAATGAAATTTAAATCAATTAATCAATCAATCTTTACTCACTGCACATAATTTAGTACATATTTTGCTCAATTTTCACTGAATTTTATAGTAGAAATATGAATGTAGAAATTCAATATGAAAATTTATAGTCTTCGATTTCATTACATAGCTGAAAAGAGAAACCAGCAAAACTAATGAGATGGGTTTCCAAGGTGAACAAGATGTGAGTTTGACAATGGTGTGTTGCTACGTTTACAATATAATGTGTGTGTATGTATAAAAATAGAGAAATATAATTGAAAGATAAATTGAATAATATACATACTATGAAATACTCGTATTATATTTTCATAAAAAAAGTTCTTTGCATTTTTTTGACTAGCATTTTCATTTTCTGTAATCTACATTTAGGCAAAATCCAGATAAATTAGATATACGGGATACAAAAAAGATATGGGCACACATAAAATATGGATTAAAAATTTCTGTGTGTGTGCAATATTTCACAATAATACATCTACATAAAGACACATTCAGTTTGGTGATTCGTGCATGTAATATTCCCTCTATGCTCTTCTCATATCTAATCAGGTTATCTTTGTCATAGGAAATGAAATGACAACATTTTTCAAGGTAATGTATTGTACAGTTGAATCATGGGATAAAAATATGTATTCATATTTTAATGTGAATATCATTATTTCTCGACATTTTATACTGTGAAGTGAATTTCTGTCAACAACATGAATCCATAAATGGTTAAAAATATGAAACTTGCAACACCATGTCAAGTACAAACACAGACAGAGAATAAATATAGAAACATAGAAAGCAGAATTTTTATGAATGTTTTTATAAGGTTTAATAAGTAGCCAGGTATATCAATTTCACTAAAATAGGAATATGAATTAAATAACAATATGTTCTTGAACCAGAATTTTGCTGTTGTCTAATTTTAGCTATTTGTCATTCCGGCATTTTCCGGGTTGTTTTTTTTCCATCACTGTTTCCAGTACTTCCCATCATTAGCACTGAGTAGCAAGGCAGTGAAAATCAGCTGTCATTGAAGCAGAAAGTGAATGGTAAATAATGTAACCGTTATAAGTACTTTGATAGCTGTAGGAAGCTTGTATAATGGCAAAATCAATACTTGTTGGCTAAGTAGGCCCTTTAAAGGCTATCTGTTTTCCCAACCAGGGAAACTGGAATAAACTACAAAATGTAGCATGTGGTGATGGGAATATAGGAGTGAAATGCTTGTAGTTTTTCCTGGATTTTGATAACCTTTATTCGTTTCCCAACCAGGGGAAAGTGGAATAAACTAGCATGTGATGATGGAAACTGTACTAGGAATGAAATATGTTTATGTTGTAGATTTTACTGGATTTGGATGTCTCTATTTGTTTTCCCAACCAGCAAAACTGGAATAAACCTGGATAATGTACATGTAGTACATTTATTTTAGTTGTAGATTATACTTGGTTTTGATGTCTCTATCCATTTTTTCCAACCAGGGAATCTGAAATAAACATGGGAAGCACAAGAAGGAAATATTCAGTTGTAGATTTTACCAGGTTTTGATGTTTGTAACATTTTCCCCAACAGGAGAATGAAATAAACTACATACATGTACAATATAGTATGGTCAGGGGGAATGCTGTCCATGAGTGAAGAATGTCAGTTGTATGATTTTAATTACTTGATTTTGATGTCATTATGTGTTTTCCTGGACCAGGGAAAATAAAATGGAAAACAGAGTGAAGTATGCAGTTGTAGTTTCTGCTGTGGTTTGATGCCTCTCCATTTAACCAGGCAAAGTAGAGACTGGAGTAGTCATGGGAAATGTAGGAGTGAATGATTTTGGTTACATTTTTAGTGTCTATTGATGTATCCATCTGTTTTCAAGGCCAGGGAACATATTAACAAAATGTAGTCATGAGAAATATACATCATCATAGTCGTGATTTAGTTACTTATTTTACAAGCTTGTGAAGGGAAAATGTATTTTTTTTCTGCCATAACAGTATACATGTAGTATTTAAATTGGTAAATTGTTGAAGATACATTTACTGTGATATTTCAACCACATAATGCTGTTTTTTACACCATTTGTGTTTGCTTTAATACAGCCATGAAAAATAGATAAAATTGCAGTATTTTAGAAAATTTGTTTATATTCCATTATCGTTGTTTTTACTAAGAGTTTACCATTTGATAATCTGTAGTACATTTGTATGCATCAACAGGAAATAGCAAAACCATACAAGTAACCATGGAAAAAACCATCTGTGCAATATTTCATTTGGAAATATCAATAAAATGTGAATAACATTTGTACATTTTGAAGGCTATTAAAATGTTTTCTCTGTCCTTGACTATGTGGCCATAAATTAAATCAAATACTCATGGAAAAATTGCTTAATATAAATACACAGAACCACTTCACAAAAACTCTGTTTTAGCAGTCTGTGTTAAATAAACACATACATGTATATCAAGCCCCCTTTCATATCCCCAAGACCTTTTGAGTAAATACTTAAGCAATAAACCACCCCCTGGGGATGGTATACCAAGAGGTTTTGACCAGTGAACGAAATATATGCACGAGCGATAGCGAGTGCATATATTGAGTTCACTGGTCAAAACCGAGTGGTATACCTTCCCCAGGGGGTGGTTTATCGCTATTATATTATACCAGTATATTGAAAATATCGGAAACAAGATAAGAACTAACGTTTTCTCGTTTCATATGCGCCCCTGTGGCTAATTTGCATAACAATAACGCTGCTTTCAAGACAGCTGATCTTGGCCTCAACGTGAACGTCGTGCAGCGACTGGATTTATTTTACCTGCGAATCGTTTCTAGGGATAATCTGTACATTGATCGGCTCATTAAAAGTGCACAGTGATGAATAAACAACCTGTTTGACTCAAGGTATAAACTTCAAGTGGTTTATTGAATACAGCATGCTTCGATCGTTCCCGGCCGAATTCGCGACTCGGTGAAGTGATAGACAGGTTGATATTTACAATGTATTTATATTACTGGAAGTTACGTCGGTAGATTTTCGGGTTTGAGGATTTCCCTCTCGGATTGATGACTGATACTCTAGGACAGGATCCCAGAAAAATTTCTATTTAGATTAATGGTAAGTCGGCCAGTGTAAGTTCTTTCACTTGCTTCATTTTTATGACAGGACAGGACAGCTCACCAATGTTTCCACTCCAACTGGCCGCGCCGCGCCGAGGTGGGACCGATTTCGTGCATGCCTTGACCTATAGTACATGTAGTAGGCGATGATTTGAACAAATACGCGATGACTTGGTTGCTTTCGAAATTTCCTTCAATAATTTCTCATAAAATATTGTCTCATTGAGAGAAAATCCTCCTCTGACAATTCGAAGAGTTCACTATCAGTATCACGGCGGACTACAACTCAACGCTCGTAGACGAACAAAATTTGGACGCGTGCCAGCAGTGCATTATCGTACCAGCAGTGCATTATCACTCGTTTTAGACGCGCTAGTTCGATGTCTAGACCAATCAGATCCCTCGATTTCCACCATCAATATACTGATATAATATAATTCACAATAACGAATACATCATTATAATTAATTTAAACTGTTTTGCATTTCTCCAATTGTTCATTGTAAGGGCAGTGTATTTTACTTGTTTGCATTTGAAATTTCTCTGATTTGCATCCATTGAAAGGGGAATATTATGTTCTGTCCTGCAGTGATTTCTCTGTGGTTTCAGAATTTAACTAAAAGAGATAGAAATCTAGTGAACTGAGTGACAGTCAAAATACTCTTGTCTTAATTGTTACAATGAATTTCTAAAGGAAATCCCTGTACAAGGACTTGGAAACCAAGAATGATTTTACCTTCAGACCATCTTTAAGTTTAACAATGGATGTATTAGAGATCTCACTAATACATCCATGGTTTAACAGAGACCCTTTGACAGCAAAATTTAGGTGCGATTTCTTTTTTTTAAGCTCTAAGGACATTTCATAATACCACAACTATGTGATGTATTATTGTACTAAAGAATGTATTTTGTATACTAAATAAACTAACAATGTGTATCTGCCCTAGAACCTTATTTTGATCATTAGGAACTGAGAACATTGAACCTGAGGTAAAGGTCAAAGTTTCAAGTTCATCTCAGGTACAATGTATGGTCACTTTGGCCTTCTCTAATGATAGTAAATAGCTCATTTAGTGACAAATAAAAACAACAGTGAAATTCCTATGGCCTACAAGTTAATCTCCTTGTATTGGTAACCATATAAATTACAATGGTATGTATGTATGTATGTATGTATGTATGTATGTATGTATGTATGTATGTATGTATGTATGTATGTACATGTATGTATGTATGTATGTATGTATGTATGTATGTATGTATGTATGTACAAATATATTTGTATATTATGTACACTATACTGTTTATTCTGTATATTATATACTTTAATTACTTATAGAGAATTTTAAAATGTGGTAGATGAATAGATGTATTTTGTACACATTTGAAAAGTAGATTATGATAATTTGAAATATATACATGTACATTATATGATGAATAATAAATGACCATAAATACACACAAATGAAAAATAATAACTGAGTAGATAAGTAGTATTCCAAATAGTTAAATTTAATATCAAGTTATGAAAAAGTTAATAATTGTTTTCTCCACAAGTTAAATGTAGACAAATCCGTCCTTTGTACAGTGCAGATATTATTTCAGTTTCATTAAGTTACATACTGTAGAGTGTAGATATATTTAATATCCAAACACTTGTTAGTTGTGTACCATTCCTGAGTGGTTCAGTCAATGATTGGGTATCAGTTAGCCTTGGTTGCGTAGATACACATGTCATCATGTACATGTAGGCGTAAGTGGTGTGGGTGACTGTCGCCAACATGAATTCATTGTAAGCACATTTGTATCTGCAACCATGTTTCAGTTTCAGTTTTGCTATGACGCAATCACACCTGTTTCGATATGACGCAATCACACCTGTTTCGATATTTATGTGTCTGGGTTTTTTTACCTTTGTAGGTGATGTCATTTCCTCCTTGATAGGTTATTCAATATTGAAGCATCTTTCTAGTCGTTACCAAGGCAATGTCTGTATATCAGTAGATCTGTTGATAATTAGTTTTGTGGTGTTTACGGGTGATTTTGGGGTATGACAGGAGGGGGATGAAGTTTGGTTTTGGTGTCACTTCCTTCTAAGTTTAATACAAAGATGTTACTTATTCATCAAAATATTCTGTCTAGAGCAGATGCCACATAGGGAATTGCTAAATGTAGACTAATCCTTCACAAGAGTTCAACACCTGTATTGATGTAGTGTCAATGTCCTATACTTGTATGTATGGATATAGTCATCACATATGCCTAGCACCTGTATTCATATTATGTCAATGTTTTAACCTTAATTAATGTTTTTTGCTAAGGTTTTAGGAACCCCTAATATTGGAGTGGGAAATCTTGTAAAATTTGCATAGATTTCCCATACTTTGTACCAGAATGGTGCATGATGGGAAAGCCCAGTATTATAACAATTTGCATAGATTTCCCATACTTTGTACCAGAATGGTGCATGGTGGGAAATCCCAGTATTATAAACAGTGTAGGGAATGTGGTAACTTGGTGTAGATTTCCATACTTGTTAGTGTACTGTAATTTTGGTGGGGAACCCCCAGTAACAGAGTAGGTAAATCTGGTAAACTCGATGGCATGGATTTCCATACCTTAATAATTGTGGTGGGGAACCCAATACAAATGTACAATACTTTGTGAACTCTAGATTTTACCTACAATGTACATGTATCACCCTTTAACAAAACCCCTGTCTGTCTGTGGATATATATACATGTAGTGTATATCCAGCTGTTTAGCACCTGTATTTATATTATGTCACATTCGTAATACATTGTACCACAAAGGTCTGAGGCATGTGAACATGTCACTGCCGCCATATTACATTACACAATTCTGTATATTGTATTTCATGAGAAAAGAATCTAGTAACTATACTTTGTTTTGAGAAGAGAAATAATAAATACTGGTATGTGAGAATAGTTTTTTTTGACAGCATGGACCTTAGCACTTTCACTCCAGGGTGCAGTGTCTGTAAGCTGTATAGGAAAAAGCCTGTAAGAAATTTGCAAATTGTCTTGACATCGAGAGTACTATCCTTGATGGTGGTCACTTGTACATTCATTCTATAAGGGGTTTATTACCCCCCCCCCCCACCCACCACCACCACCACACACACACTTCTCACAGCAAGGATGCTAACATTAAATGCTTAGATACTTTGTATACATTGAAAAACATCATTAACAGTGTCAATCAAGATGCTTATTATAGACATGGGGAAGGAGAATGACTACTTGTATGCATGACATGACAGCCACCTGCAAGTTGCACAATGCCAGGCTGTATGATGAAAAATTATGATATTAATATCAAATATCATATTCACACATAACTTTAGTACCAAGTCTCCATTTTGTCATTTATGTCATTTATGCAAATTATGTCCAATAATATGTCTGAAGAGAAGATAATTGGGCATTGAAAAAAGATGAACTTCAACATCAAATATTTACCTAATTATTGATAATTTCTCATTTGTAAACATAGCTGTGATGTTATCAATTTTGTGTTAATCTTTCAATTTACATCCTAAATTTCTGTACAATTTATCAATAAGCTAACAGCAATGCAGACAAGGAGATTTTAACCCCTTGTACAATATGTACTTAATACAAATGTATACTATATATAATAAACATAGAATCTAATAGGGATTTCTTCTGTGGGATTATATGGTTAATGAATATTTCATACATACATGTAGTTTGTATTTTCATCTCCTTCTTTGTGAAGCTCAAACTTAAATCTCTAAATGTGAGCATCATAATTTGTAATGCTAACTCTGTCTGTCATTATATAAAATGTACCAGGTATATAACTTGTTTGGAGCCGGGTACAAATGTAGATGTGGAAAACAACTGTCTACTAGAGCTATTAATTATTATAGAAAAAGTTGGTCATGCCAGATGAAAAGAATAATCCAATGTAATCCTCATGACTCCACTGATAAGATGATACTAATGTGATGACCTGTGATTGAATCATAGCCCCTTAAGACCCAGTTTGGATCAGGGTCAGAATAATTCTCGCAAACCAAACCAGACCTGATATTACTTCGGTGACAATATGAACCTCTTGACAATGCGTCTTGAATGATGCCATAAAAGAGGCTGTGGTTTAATATGACTACGAAGTATATGTAAGTGTAAAAAACAGTTGTCTGGCGGAGGTCTAGAAAAAGTATCCTCCATATGACTCCACTGATAGCATCCATGTTGTACTTATACATGTATGAGAACCTGAGGCTTTACCTGTAAATGCCAATGTCAGGTTAGGATTAAAAATTTGAGTGTGAAAAACAGTTGGCAGAGATATACAAAATGTAGATACATGTAAAGATGATCTAATGTAATCATTATGACTCCACCAATAATATAGCATGAATCATAGACCCTCCACCAACATGATACGCAACTCATGAATACAAGAACCTGGAGTTGAATACTTGGGCGTAAACTTTGGATAAGAAAAACAGCTATACGAAAAGATGGCCCAGAGCATACATGCATATGGCTCCACCAATAAGATAGTGTGTATGTTAGAACCTGGAATTGAATCATTAGGAGAAAACTCATAGTCTGGCAGAGCTATAGGTAAAATGGGCCAGAACATTAGGAATAGTCCTTACATACATGGCTCCACCAATAAGATAGTTTGTATGTTTGTATGCTAGGACCTGGGATTGAATCCTTGGCCTTTAATCTTGTTTAATAGTGTGGCACTGGTGTGATTACTTGTATAGAAAAAGTAGGTACTGAACAAAACAACAATGTATATAAACCTAAGTTATACATGTAGCTCTCTACTGATAGATGACACGGATGTGAGAACATGAGATTGAATCTTAGCCCTTTATAGCATACAATATCATGTGTGTTTTATTCCCAATGTGTATTTACTATTAGTTGGATGATGTCATGGTCTGGTAGTCAAGACTAAAGATACAAACACATCGTATAACATCACAATTGTTGTCCTTGGTGAAATGCCAGCACTCATGTTCTAATTAGCCTTCTCTGTGCCTGTACCTAATTAATGTACAGTTAACATTTGAAGGACTAATAGAACATTAATTTAGCAGATCCAGCCAGTTTCTTTACCCTTTGAAGGACTAATTGAACATTAATTTAGTATATCCAGGCAGTTTCTTTACCCTTTGAAGGACTAATTGTTGATTAACTTGTAATTATATCCAGTTAGGTTCTTTTCACTCTAAACATGTACAGTGACATTAAGCACAGAGTGAAAATTATTTTATGAAGTCAAGCTGGGCTTGTCCATATTTCATTTACCATATATCACTGTTACCATAGAAACACAGTGTGCATCTAACCAACAGACATAGTTTGGACTACACCCACTGATTTTTAATAGAATTAGTAAAAAGCAACATAGTGTAAAAAATCCTTGGGGGATTTTGATCAGTTGAGCATCAAGGGATTCTACACCAAGGTTAAACTATTAAGTATAGCACAAGTACACATGATGTTTGTGAATGCATTGTACAATACCAGAGATGTTTTATTGTCATCTTCTCAATGTTACCTACATGTGTATATGTGCTATAGTAGAAGATGGTTCTATGACCAACTATATTCAGTTTCAGCAGTGTAGCAGCTAGACTGTCGGGTTTTCTTTTGATAATAGGTGACCAAAGGCCACATTGTACTAAGAAGGAGCACTTCAAGGGTGTTTACAAAAATGTATGCTGTCATCCTTTGCTTTTTGTTTGACAACCTTTCCAGAGTGCTGATCCTGGTCTTATTACAAAACAAGTTGTTCAGTTACATTCTTCAAAAAGACTATTTTACTAATCAACCAATCATAACTCAAATGTGACCCCCATCAAAGTAATTAGATGCTAAAACTTTGTCTACACTGACTTTTAATGTTTATAGTGGTAGTGGTGGTGGTAGTGGTGGTGTTGATGTTGACATTATCATAGACCAGGCTCTATGATATTATCAAATTTATAGGTATTAATCTGAAGTTATTTTATGGCAATAAAATAAAATCCATGACAAAGTTCTATGTTGTAACTAGAGACCTCTACCACAGCACTTGATAAGTCAAGTGTAATGTACATTTGTATACTATACATGTACAAATGTACATGCACAAATTGTGGTTTCGGTACGTGTGTGAAGCCCATTGAATTTAATTAACATTAGCCGAAAGTGTGGTACTTCATGTTCTGGCACATGTTACCACACTTCGGATTTAATGTTTAATATCTATTAGGCTTAAATTGTATACACACAGACTCCCAATTTGTGTATTGAACTCAAATATTGAAAAAAAAATCTGCTCTGTTGCTTTGCATTTGATTTGAATGAGGTGCCTGTAAAAGTAAACAAAGAATCGTATATTTTGTTGTAATGACAACAGCCACTTACATGTGTGTAATATGTCTGTTTTCACAAATTTGAAATTTGATATATAGCACAAAAACACAGTACATATAATTTACACATTGCAGACCACAAAACATTATATTATATAAAAATATTATATATTTCCAGGTATGTACACCATAGTACATGTAAGCAGGAAGATGAGAATGAAACAAAATCAGATAAAATGAGTTGTTATATAGTGAATGTTCTGAAGGCAGCACCGTACCAGCGTCTCTGTCTGCTAGCTGGAAGCTATAAATGTTCATTATCCCTACTTCAGTGAAGTGATTGACAGCATATGTTTCCTTAAGTTTGTTACAAGGAGTTACTCTACATGATTCATATATTGTATGATACATACACTATAAGTGCTGGTATGACGAATGGATGGATGTATTCAGTTCTTTGAGTCACACCTACGTTTATATAAGTGTGTGTGTGCAGGGAATTCATCCCTTGACTAGTCTAAGTTGGCGTATTTGAACTAAATTTTGTACCTGTAAGATTTTACCAGTCGGTCAATATAGCAAATGTGTTGAATTACATGTGCATGTACATTCTCAAACATCTCTTTACTATCCACAATTTTCTTCAAAATTCACGAACTTGATATACATGCAATTTAAAATATACTTTATTTTTTCAAAATTATGTTTTTATTTTACATCCAGTTCAAAATCTCCGTCACTGACATGGTTTCTCATATGTTGACTTACTACAAACGTAGTGACGCATGTCCCCTTAGGTTAGTGATAATTCTATATGCAGGAGTAATTCCAGGCAATATTTGTAGCAATCTTGAAAGTATTAACATGTAATAAAATACAGTATTATGTGTGGATTATGAAATCAATCAATTTGTCAAATATGATCTATTCAAATCCAGAAGACTACACCACAATGGATTGATTGTTAAAAATTGTTAAAAATTTTCTTTGTAAAATCATAGATAATTTTATTCATGATTCTAATTGTGTTTTGAATATTAAGTTTATTTGATTTCTCATGATGGAAAAGATGGCTACAATTGTTCAAAATTAATCTGTCAATTTGTACTTGCAAGAGTAATGGTACTCCATCTCTATGTTCCTGAATGACAATAAACTGTAATCTGGTCTTTTCTCTTTGCATCTTTCATGCAAAAAAGAAAAGGACTTTGGAAAACATCTATCTTGCTTAGCCCAGTAATCACCTGTCCAAAGTTATCAGGTCATTACCACCTTGATTCTTTTATTAAACTACATGTATCATCCTCAATAGAAACTAGCTATTATAAGATGTAACAAAAGCCATTGCAATTTCCGTACTGCGCTTCAATTTATGTACGTCAAAATCAGATGCTAAAGGTGAGAGCAACGCATGATGAACACCGTAAAATGTAATAAAGCCACCCACTCCCCACCCTCCAGTAATATGACATGCATCACTAGTGACAGTAAATGGAGAGTGGATAATGTAATAGTCACCCTCAACGTACTAGTCAACACCTTTTGAAATGGGAATATACATTGTAACTGTGCTACAAAATCTAGATAGAGTGCGTCACTTGATTTATGAGTAATGCAGCTGGACACAGACTTGCAGAATGGTGAAACTATCTCTTTCTGTGGCTCAGGTGTTAAAAACAACCCTCTATACTGTTATTAGAAACCATCTGATACTAGTTACTATGTAGCCATTGACACTGTGTTTGATGGACAGGTTGGAGTGGCAGTGTGTAATTTCACTCGATATGAGGCACAGTTCCTAGTCTGTGTTCCCGATAAGATACATAGATTGTGCATTTCTAGCAGTTGATTTGGCCGTCACTACGATGTAAACAGGTAACAATGACTGACACTAAGCCAGCTGTGTTTTACATTACATAGCACAAATCACTTATTTTAGTTGTCAGATAAAAGCTTTTCTAGTGGGCAAGATTGTTAATCTCCGTGACCTCGTCAGTGTAGCAACAAACACGATTTCCCTTTGTACTCGATTGGTTCAAGCTACTTTGTCGTACCTACATTTACCTGTATACACAGACTATGAGTTTCTCCAAGTACTTGTAATGGGTATGAAGACTTTGTACATCAGGTAAACCGCCATTTCAAGTCATCCACTTGGAAAAAAGCAATAAAAGAATTAATTAAAAGAATATTGCCTGTGAGATTATTCCATTGAGAATAAAATTACAAGTTAAATGCCAATACATTGCAGTATGGATGTGCTCTCATTCTGATGTATAGTGTAGAAGAATAAGTCCTGATGGGATTTCATTGATATTTTGAGTTGAACTTGTATTCCACCAGATACATGTAGTGAAAAGAGTGCAACATGACATGATATACATTTTGTATGTACAACTGTACAAGTGAACAAAAAAAATGTGAAAAAATAACATTCATGATTTCGACCATAGTTTCCTGGGAACATTAACAAAAAAAAACATGGACCAGACTGGCATAGAACATGAGGGTACAAATTGCACAATAACAAAAATAAATAGTGTATTATATGTATTTTTTGTAAATTTGTACATGCTATACAATGTACATAGATATAGATAAAGTGACTGAGAATTCAGTATCGATGCATGTTTGATAGATAGTCTCATGAATAAAAATGATATTATGAGAATGAATGTTCATGGACTCTGAGTTCACAGTATCAAATTTAAAATTCTACTCACAGAGTCAAAAGATTTATTAGAAGCAATCCCAAATTTGGAAGCAAATCTACAATTTTCACTGATGTGTCATGATAACAGCCCATTATAGCATTCCCCTGGCAATGCTGATATGACATCAGTGTTGAAGTATGATATCAAGAAATTTTTTGACCATGTGAGTAGAATTTTTCATTTGAGAAAAGTTTGAATCAGTGATGAATACAGTAAACATATACATGTGTATTGCCATTGGTTTGATAGGACTGAGATGCATTTTTTAAACAATATATTATAAATTTATGTATATATATTAATGAGTATTCCAATGTTTTGATAATTTCTAATACCGTTGTACGTTAGTGTTTAGTTCAAAAGAAAGCAGCTCAGTTTAGAATAATGAAATTGACAATGATACTCCTGTTAAACATCGGAAAGTACAGGTGGTGACCAAAATTTGTTATGATGACCCCTGACCTGCAATGTAAATGTGACATTTGCCTCAGTATGCTGGCAACTACAACTAGTACTGTATGATCACAAGGACTGTCTGGGACTTGTAAAGGCATGTCTGGCAAATACAAATATTTTCTACTTCAGATTTACTTGACAGCAGCACTTCAAATTATATGGTTTTTCTTTGACCAGTCAAAATGAAATATGAGTAACGGAAAGTGTCGTGCCACTGTCAGTTGGAGACTTGAATGAATCGCTACAGCTCCGGATACATGTTCATAGGTCAAGTATCGTTTTAGGCTGAAAAGAGAAAATTGCAGAGAATGGTGATATACATGCCATGTACATGTATACTTTTGTGCGAACTAAATTTATGATCATATATATGTTGAAAATGTTAGATGACTGCGATTTGATTGACCAATACATGTGGTTTTAGCATTTATGTAATCCAAATGTCCACTGAGTTCTGCCTATAAGTCTATGATGAGGGATTTAGAACTCAGTGGAATTCAAATAGTCAATACAAGGCTTATATATATATAGCCCAGAGACTTGTCTCGGTCTGCTATCACTAGCTTTCCAAACCACAACAGAGAGAGATAAGACTATGTATAGTTGTAGCTACATGTAGGTGGCAGAGGTTTCAGAGAAAGGCGTCAACTATTCTAAGCCTTGTCTTGGAATGGGTATGATATGAGGCTAATGATGTTATCACATATCATAAAATGTTGACACAATTGCATAGAATATACATGTACATGACATACACAGTCAGGCATATTTCACCCAGAATGCTGTAATAACATAATATTATGCTTTTGTATGATATACATACATGAATTTCCCACTGCAAATGAATTAGGCACAGGTGCTTGTGAACTTTACTACATGGTGTAGAGAACTATGTGAGTGAGGCTGTCACAGGTTGGTTATATATCATACCTCATGTTCTGCCTGGCGCCTGGCTTCCTCACTTTAATATGTAGTTCTCTATAGTAACAAGCACCTATGGTTATACATGTAGTTGCATACTATGATGACATACAGACACTAAGTATTCCTGTCACCTTGCTGATGGTGAGTATAATTAGTAGCCATTATCAGCTACAGGTTAAGGGTTGGATAGAAATGAGACTTCTATGTTACCAGTACTGTATCATTGTCATTTCAGAAGATATAGACAACTGTATGGTAATGGTAGATACTGGCAGTTTGCATACCATGCATGTCTATGTGTAACCATAGAGCACACATACAGCAGTGATAGCATCAATCTGCATGAAACCACAGCACACAGCAGTAGACAGCAGTATCATATCATGATCAGTGACATTGGGTGGGTTGCTAAATTAACAGTTATGACTGTGGCTCTGTTGGAATTTGCTCAGCTTACATACATACCTACATACATGCAATTACATACATGCATACATACATATATACATACATGCATACATGCATACATACATACATACATACATACATACACACACACACACACACACACCCACCCACCCACCCACCCACCCACCCACCTATACACACACACACACACACACACACACACACACACACACACACACACATACATGTATATACAGTCATGTACATACATACATACATCCGTACATACATACATGTATATTAAATATGCAAGGATACATGCATACATGTGCACACACATACACATTCAATGCATACAAATGTGCACACATGGTCTAATTTGAAGTAACTGCCCCCCCCCCCCCTCCAATTTCATGCACTGCTGAAGGAATTGTTTGTTTATTTATGATCAGTCTGACCATTAGTAGTTTACACATACATGTATGGATGTCTTTGTATCAAGTGACATATGATATTAAACTGCTAATATCAGTTCATTGGTTTTATCTATAAATACCAGTAGGTAGAGTTTTGTAATATATCTTATTTGTCTACTTGAAGTGCATGAAATATAGAGATTATAATATAAGATTAGGAAAAGATATGTTTGCCTGCCACAAACAGCTTTATTCTCAATTTTTTGCAATGTATACAATATACATGTACATACATGTATACACGCCACCTCCCTGCACTGTGCACCCTGGTACTACATCTGTGTCATAAAAAAGTTTATGTTATGCATACGAATACTATATTGAAATATTTAACTTTAAATATTAAGAGTATTTGTTTTCCACAACATGTTTATTATGAAGTAATGCAAATGGTACAACAACTATTAAGTCTAAGGGCCATTGTGACAGGGTTAGTTTAAGAACCAACTTTGCACCATGATGTTTCATAAAACTGAATTGAGGAAATGCAAAAAAAAATGTAGTGAGATATGAACCAGAGATCCTGACATTCCACAGTGTGTTCATTCTTTGAAGTCTTATATAATGTCAAAATGTGAATTGTACATTGAGCTATTTAGGTCAGTTATGAGATATGTCAGTGTATAATAAAAGTACATTCCAGGCATAATCAGAATACAATTTTTTTCATATTTTTTTTTAGCATTTGTTCCAACATATTGATTTATTCCAGTATTTGTGTCTGATATACCTAAATATAGAAAGAAGTAAAATGAGAGGAATTTCAAATCTAATCTATACATGACATAACATGTTCTAGCTTTTCTTTAACTGAATTTTCATTTTGAATATTCAGAAATTGTATGTTTGATTCAGTATTTCCGACATACAAAGATAGGTAAATTGCAAAACCCAAAGAGTTATATGAGATTCCCATATAGGATATTTCTGTATACTTCAATAGATAGGAATAAGGCAGAATGTAGTTACTGCACTGTGCGAGAGACTTATAATGACATCAGGGCACATGACTGATATACTGGGGTGCAAAACATCAAAGTAGGGTGCTGGGCATTGGGCGTCAATAGCAAGGCACCACACCCTGCTAAAACTGCTCGTGGAGAACACTGGCACATATGTATCAGTGTTTTTGCAAAGGTTGGGGAACCCTGGTAACAGAAAGGGAGAGAGGGAGAAAGGGGTAAAAATGGCAGTGATTCCCCATAGCGTCTATGGTAATTTTGTTTTGAAACCCCAGGTAAAATAACATGGGAACTTCGGTAGATTTTACCTACGTAATGTTGCCCTTAGCAAAAACACTCTATTTTGTAAAATGGATCTGCTTTGATAAATTAGAGCCAAAGAAATTAAACAGTACAAAAGTCATATACACAATGTAGTACAATATCTGTTACAACTAAAAATAACTTAAACATTTTATTTATATATGCAAACTAAATATCTAAGTATAGTTTCACTTCCCGGTATGCGTAATATTCATAATGTAAACTTATATGAGTAAAAATATCTGTTGTCACATTTGATGGTTTAGTTTCTGTCATTTTTTTTCTGACTAGGATTCTAGGAAGGAAGATGTTTTATATGGGGAATGTTGCCAACAGGGAAATGAAAAACTGTAAATGCCTAATGAGGAATCGACGTTTACATGTATCTATCGAGACTTTCTGTAATTTTTATTTGACAAGGAAGGAAACTACTTTGTTTTGAGGTTATTGTCAGTTATGAAATAAAAATTGTCAAATGATGAATCCAGGGGTGTCAGAGAGTGACATTTTTTAGCTATCGTGAGTTTCTGTAATTTTTATCTGACAAGGAAGGAAACTGTTTTGTTTTGGGAGTATTGCCAACTGGGAAATAAAAAAACTGTTTCATCTTATGTAAGTGGAACTATTTCACATCATGTACATGAACTGTACAAGTTTCACAACACTAATACCTTATGCAAAGATGTACTCAAGGTACTAAAAATAGACTGACTGCAAGTCTGGCTCACCAGTTCAAATGACATCATTAGTTTTGATCTGTACAGTGCAAAGATGTCAATACAGTATTGACATAAAATGTACATGCAGCTTTAACCCACAAACAGTTCACTAGATTTATGTACAGCCAGGCAACCAAAGTATGTTCAGTACAATATATGGTTAAAAGTGTTTTCAATTCCGTAGCTCACAAAAATGGAGAATAATTTGGTTTCAGTCCTTGGTATGTACATGTTCAGTGTATTGATTCCACCATATATACAGGGCTAGTCTAGAGGCTATTTATATGACTTTGAGTCTCAAAATCTCTTTTCACACTTTGTGAGAAGAGATTCTGGCAAAACCACAGATTGCCTCTAGCCTATGTGCTCGTACAGGCCTGGCAAGTATGGTGTGGTGTTTGCTATGTAGCCATAGACAAATAAGGGATTTTACATTTCGTTGCAGATGTCGCGAGATATGCAAATATGCCTAACAACAATGGTTGCCAAACGTGTGATCGCGGTCAAGCTTTCGCTGTGGCCATGTGTGATGACATTAATAACAATAGTGTTGCTAAGTGTTTGACACTTTCAGCTTGACCACCCTCACCTGGCTGCTAAGGACGAAATGGCTCACACATAATCTCGTGAGATCTGCCGGGAGACGAAAAATGGCTTATTGATATCTAAGTAAAACTATGCATCAGCATCCCCAGATACATCCATGGCATGGTAAAAACAAAGAAAACACAGTTGCCCATACCATTACTATTGATTGTAAAGAACACCCTATTGAGATGATGACTTTAATGTTTATAATCACACATCATTATGCCAATTATCACCCCTTAGATGATTAGTGAAGAATCACAAACAAACAGTTAGTCAGCAGGGAAGGCATTTGTCATTGTAAGTAGGTCATGGTGTTGGTTACATAAAATAGAAGTGATGAAAGCCAGTAACAAAGAGGTGCCAAGTACTGTCTAATCAACCATAATTATCTATCACTAGAGGTGAAAGTTGTTACCTGATGTACTGTGTGGTGAATGTCAAAGATATTTTCAACAACAAAAAACACTCAATAGCAACGATTTATATGTATTTAGATACATACATGAAAACTACAGCATAGGAACATTTGAAAGAAATGGAAAATAAAGCAATACAAAATTTATGAAAATTCAAAATCTGCATGTACCCTCACTTTCTACAGTCACTACAACACTCACCATGAATGCCAGCCACTCATATAATGGTCTAAGTGAGTAAGCTGTGCATTTAGTACAGTCACCCCAATTAGTAACATAGTGACACCCTAGTGAGTGTGGAATTTCCAATAATTAATAACAAACATAATATTTACATTTAGATGGTTTCTGTATTAATATCTGATTTATGACAATATCAATTACATACATGTGATTATTATAAGTTTATGAAGGTTTGATATGAAGTTATGATAAATTCACCCCGCAATTGATAGGTTTTTCTTAAAGCCTTTTTATGGGTAACTTGACCGTTTTGAGACATTTTTTCACACGATTTACTACGCCTGGTTGTTGAGTTTGCTGACAAGGATAATTGCTAATAATTGTAATTTGAGAATGATAAATTCATGAATATGGGAAGTTTATATCACATTTCATAGTTCACAGGTGTGAGACAGTTACTGAGTAGTCCATGGTTCAAATGTTTTTTTACAACAGACGATCGAAAAATTAATGACAAAATATGATGGGGGGTGGGGGGTGGTGTGGTGGTGGTGTTACATTTTTGCATATGTTGTATCCAATATAAATACATGAAATATTCCTTTATTGTCTAAAGTAATGATGTCATAAGGTCAAAGGTCACAATGTATAGGCTATTTGAAAGTGAAAAGAATGGTAAATATTCTTGACTGTGCAGATATGCTGAGAGGTATGTCATTGTCGAAAGGAGTGGGAATACCACTGACAATAACTTCTGTGGTACTGCATGATCCTGGCAGTGAAAGTTTGACTTTTTCATGGCAATGGAATTTACAGTACCCGGGTACTATATGAAGTACCAATGTTAAAATCATTACAATAAATACACAGTACATGTAAACGATTGAAAGAAATAACCATACATGGACAAAATGAACCTGTGATGTTCACAGTTCTTGTTTTTTATAAATTTGCAAATTATTTTCAGATATTTGCCAAATTTAGATGTAAAAACCCCAATTCTTTATATTACTATTATACAGTTGGTGTATCCATTCAGTACATTGTCAATCAAAATTTGTTCACCTTTGACCTCAACCCTTCATGACCCTTCTCTCGTAAGGATAAACAATACTAAGATATTAGTTGGAATGCCCTTTTACTTTCAGTAGATTACCTATCTGAACTTGTTCACCTTTGACCTCGACCTCTCATGACCTTTTTCTTTGAAGCCCAGGGACAGTAAAGTTGGAGGAGACCTTTTGCTTTTCACTGAATTCTTTCACTTTGAATATGAAGTGACCCTCTAGGCTCTACATGCTCTTGAACCAAAACCAAGGTTTATATCTTTGATCTTCCTTGTATAGTGTCACTGTGTGTACGTCACCTGAGTTTTGACAGGTTGAAGGTAGCAAGTGTCACAGCCAAGCCTAAAATGCCAAGATGCCATTGCCATTTAGAAGTTTATAAAGGGTAGATTTACCATTGAAATAACTTGATGTCCCTGTGGAAGAAACTTTTGTCAAGGTCGAGTTTGTATAGTATAGCAGCAACAGATGTGTCCAAGTTCTCTATTACATATGTATACATTCCGATGTATGATGTTATAATAACACTTTCATACTGTTTATTTTCATTACAGGCACTGACCTTCTGGGCTGCCTTACCAGTAGCATGGCTGTTCCTCTCGTTCCTCCTGTTTCTCATCTATTTCTGTTGCTGGTGTTGCTGTTGCCGCAACCCCAAGGGTAAACGCAAGATACCATGTCATAAATGTATGCTGGTATGCTGTACCTTACTTTGTCTGTAAGTCAAAGTTATTTCTGTCTATTGCTACTTACATTCTAGCTTTCATAACCAAAAATTGAAAAGTCACTTCTGATTTACTCATATCTTTTTCAGCAAAAAATGACAATAATGGTTGTGTAAGTATTGAGAAGTTGTGACTTAAAAGGGACACACTCTGTAACTAAAATCAGTTACAAACTGCTACTAATACATGCACTAAAATGTATTTTGAAGCAAATTTTTAATAGTCAACTCAAGGTGACAGCATTGGCTAAATATGTTCTGATTCAAAGAGACTGGTATTTTTTGAAGTTATTGGTAACCAGAGAATTATGTCATGCAATTGTGTTTGGTATAGGAATGGAAGTGCAAAAGTAATGAGTAAAATACAGTCCTCATAAATCAGTATAATCCGTGACATTTTGAATTAATATTCTTTTACAAACAGTGTAGATGAAATATATGTAGGTGAAGTACCTAACAAATACCTGTATACTAAAATAGAATGATACACTGCAAGTTTAAATAAACAGTAAAGTATGCATAGCAAGATCTATAGGAATCACATGCTCAAAAAAGAACCCAAACACACTCCCTGAAAGATAGAATAAGTGTGCCTTGTTAGAGCTCTTCTAGTACCCGTTGCTAGATGTACATGTACTAAATTCACTACATGTATGTATGCTAGTAGTTGGAACAACATAGCAACTAATAATGATTTGATACCACAGGTAGCATCTAGACTAGAACAACATGTACACATATGAAACAGATGTAAAGTTCATAAAAAGTTACTGACTGTGTCCCTTAAAGATGTTTGTTGACAGAAGTTTAAAACAGTATGATTGATGAAAAAATCATTATAGATTTTAAAGCGAAAACCCTGAATATTATTTATAGCCATGTTAGTATTTGTTTTTTATTGCAAAATAGAAGTACCAGGTTTAGTACAAATTGCCGGATATAAATGCCATACTGTGAGACTGGAGATAATGGATTCCAGGTTAAAGTACAAATCATACCCTTCTTAGATTCATGTGTCAGTCTGCTTGTTGGTGTTTATAGGCATCTACATGTATAAACTCAAGGAGTTCCATATAAAGGTAGTAGTACTTGAATAAGTAATTTCATACTGTTGTCTACTTTAAAATTCATAATCAGGTGCTGCTGGCATAATCATATGTTGTTTCCCTTTTGGGACAAAAAAAAAATAAAGCTGTTAAAATAATCAAATGAAGTAATGTCAATGTAATGAGAAAACAACGCACAAGGCCAACGACCTCAGTTGGTCTTTAAATAGATTTAACAGACCCTCAGGAACATATCAATGGGATGACCACATCAAGCTGCCGCCCCCACATACATGTAATGGCCTACATGTACATGGCCAAAGTTACAACGCCAATGAGAGTGGGAAATAATAATAACTAAATGATGTAAATCACTCATGACCTCATGCTCTGTAAGTGGTACATGATGAAAACTTAGAAAGTGTAACCCATGGAGGTGGCTGTCAGGCTTGAAGATGTCACTGACCAGAACAGTTATGTTGTGTCAGATGGCAAATTTGCTAGGCTACTTGAGAGGAGTATTAAATTGATGTCTTAGACTAGTGCAGGTATCAGTGGCTTTTTTGTCCAAATTAAGTCCTGCACAGATATATATATGTCATCTGTGTCCGTTCACTCCATTGGCCTTGTCCTTCTATTGATGATGTTCAGCTAGTCTTGCATCACTGTTGTACATGTACTCAGTTACTGAAACACTGATTACAAATACGACCTTAATCATTGCTGTTCATGCGTTTTGTCAAGACATCACAGTCAGTGAAATACGGCATCCTGTGAAGACATATATAAAAGAATATTTGACAGGATCGTGTGGGAAGGAGATGAACAGCAGTAGTAGGTTTTGCCTTCTGTAGAGCCCTGTGTGAATGATGTGATTTCCGTTTTCCTTGTCATACCAACCTGGTGTGCACAGCTGTTTGACTTACACAATGGTATATGTAACCATAGACCGGTCACCCTGCACGATGTAACAATTTCTAAATGGTAAAATAGCAATATGTTCTAAGTAATTAAAGCAATATTGAATTTGGGATATGAGTGAAAATGATATCATTTCATACTGGGTAGATAAATATTTAAAGAACACAATTTGTGTCACTATAAATTTTACGTAATTAAGTTTTTCCTTTCATCAATCTCAATAAACACACAATGTGAATCAGATTATGTTTGACTGCATTGGCAATCATGGTTACATGTGTATATCAAAAATAACTTTTATCTTGAACCACAACAATATAGTAATCACTCAAACTTCAATATGATTGATCAACTGTAACAAAACGAGAGCCACTCTAAGTCATTGCATGCAGCTTGAAATTTGTTTTTCAGTAGCAATTGGGCTGGAATAATAATTTTATGCTACATTATATGACAGTCTCAGCTTTACTTGTATGCTTAATTTGTACTCCACAGAGATTCATGTATGTTTTATCGTTTCCTTCGCAATGGCATGCATGCTTGTAAGATTTCATGCTCAGCCACTCAGGTAACGCTGATAGCAAATAGGACAAGTGTGGTGTTGAATTTTACATCACTCTTTTCTTCATCTCAACAAGGGGTACACATATTGACTTCATTTGAATATACATGTAGCCAATTACATGATTAGGCTGATGTACGTTATTACTCCACATGGTGACCAATCAGTTTGGGTGAATGTAAGAGAGTGGTAAGAAAGTATGATTGTCCATTTCATTCTAGATAGTGTTTACATTGCAATATGTGATTTCTACATCAAAATTTATACATGTACCTCTAAAAGTTGTCTGTGAGATACGACGTGAGGCTTCTGCAATGAGCTGCTTCTGTCCATCCATCCATCCATCTGTCTGTCTGTGTGTGTGTGTGTGTGTGTGTGTGTGTGTGTGTGTATGTGTCCATCCATCTGTCTGTCCATCTGTCTGTCTGTGTCTGTCTCCATGTCTGTCTGTGTCTGCCTTTATATATACTGTGATGCTTTGATTCATAGTACATTTCAGTTATCCCACTTGACGTATTTTGTGATTGTCAATGATACTAAAACTTTAATAGAGTCTACCATGCTTTGCTTGAATTGAATACAGATGGTACATTTTGTAGTCTAAAAGCCTAAAGGTAATGTGTGTATTGTAGAATTTACTTGGATGTACTGAAAAATCAATTTGATAGCATTGAGAAACTAATTAGTAGCCATGTTTGAGTGAAAAACCAGTAAATAGAAACTTAAATATGAGTGGCCATATTTCAATGGACTTGCAACGTGCTGTGTATCCAGTAGAGAAAGTAGATTGATAGTAATTGTATAGTCTACAGAAATTACGACCCTATTGATCAATCAGAATGTATATGTATGTAGTTGATTTGATTGTGTAGTAGAAGCATGGAGGTGTACATGTTGTAGTTATAATAATATTAATAGCTGTCCCGAACGCATCTAGTTAGTTGAACCCCGATGTTGGCATTCTGTGGACGCACAGGTGATGATTTCATGCTGTTCTGTTGGAATAGGAAGTAGCTTTTAGTTCGCAGTTGTACATGTAATTTAGTTCATTGAATACGAGTCAGAGGTGCATGGATATAATCTATATAATTTAGTCAGACAAACTGATGTTGGCTTTCTATGGCCACACATGGTGATAATTTCATGTCGCTCAGTAGAAATAGACAGTACAAAATGTAGTTTTTAGTGAATTCACAGTTATGATGTAGTTAATTTAGTGCAGGACTGTATCTATAGATGTACATGTGTAATCTCTGTAATTTAGTCAGTCAAACTGATATGGGTATTCTGTGCATGCATGGACACACAGGTGATGATTTCGTATGTCACGTGACTCAGTAGAATACTAGAAATAATAATTTTCGTTCACAGTTGTGGTTTATTTCATTGAATGCAAGTCCGAGTTCCATGGATGTAATCTCCATAATTTAGTCAAACAAACAGATATTGGCAGATATTCTACAGATGCAAAGCTGATAATTTCAGGTCACTCAGTAGAAATAGAAATTTCAGTCCACGGTTGTGATTTAATTCATTGAATACAAGTCAATATTCTATGATAATAATAATGTGTTCATTGCTTTACAAGGCCTACGGACCGGACCGTATACAACGTAAGAAATGTACAACAAAATCAAAGTCATATAATCTTAGTTCAAATGAATACTAGTATTACATTGTTTCACTTGTAAGCATCTCTCTTTGTTTAAATGCATTGTATACAAATTTACATAATGATGTCAAAAGTTCAGGTTTGTTTGTTCTCATCAGTATTATGAACTTATTAAAATTTGACTCGGCTATGACTTCTATTGGGATGTATTCTATAGTCCCTGAGTCTAGATGTACATTTGTAATCTCTGTCAAACTGATGTTGGTATACATATATGTAGTCTGTAGGTGCAAAAGTAATGATTTCAAGCCATACTAGGGTGAAAAGAAAGTGGCCTTATTTTACACATCGTGATTAAATCAGCCGAGCAGAAGTTAGTATTCTGTGAATGTGTAGGTGATGATTTCAAATGGTATGGGTTTGAATAGAAAGTAGGTTTATTGCATTATCACACCTTGTGGTTCACTCAATGCATGTTAAAGGTGATTTATTGAGTTATGTACATCTGCTATAGAATTCTGATGTGTTACTGTATAAAGCATTACAGGTTCACATGTTTTATTCATGTCTGTGTACAGAAATAGTGACTCGTTTAAAGCCGAATTACTGCAAAATTGAACAGATGTCGTAAACTGTATTCGTCCTTTGTGACCTCCTACAGTTTGTAATCAGAAAAGTCACGGCAGTGTTATTCCAGTAACGTATAATTTAGTCAGTGTTTTGATGTTTTTAAACAAGAAATATTTATGTTTAGTCTTTCATTTCCTTGTTTTTCTGTTGAGATCCGCCGTGATCATGTAATTTAAGGAATGGCTGTGCATTTGCTAGATATGTATTGTTGCATTTCAAATGCAAATTCTTTCATTTATATGCAAAACTTGGTTTCTTAATCAAGCAGTCTTGGGAGTGGTTGCTGACAAGAATGGGTATGTAATGTTGCATTTCAAATGCAAATTATCTCATGTATACTGTATTGGAGTGGTTGCTGACGAGAATGGGTAATATATAATGTTGCATTTCAAATGCAAATTCTCTCATTTATATGCAAAACTCAAGCATTATTGGAGTGGTTGCTGACAGGAATGGGTATGTAATGTTGCATTTCAAATGCAAATTATTTCATATATATGTAAAACTTGGTTTCTTAATCAAGCACTATTGGAGTGGTTGCTGACAAGAATCGGTATGTAATGTTGCATTTCAAATGCAAATTATCACATTTACAATGTATATGCAAGCTTAGTATCTTGCACTATGATGTATTCCAGCAGTATTGAGAGTGTTTTGTGAAAACAATGGAGATGTGATATTTCAAATTCAAATTATCTTATTCATTTGCAAAATTGATATCTAAATCAATCTTTATCGGATGTTGTTGCTGTGTTGTGAAAAGAATGCAAATTATCCTGTTTATATGCAAAATATGATATCTTAATTAATCAAGCAGTATTTGGGGAATGGTTGCTGTTTTGTGAGAAGGATGGATTTAATTTAAATGCAAATAATCTCATTAATATGCAGAAATGGTATCTATATCAAGCTGTATTGTTGTGAATGCATGCTGTTTTGAGACGACAAGAATGGATATGTTCATTTTGAATACTAATTATCTTATTTATATGCAAAATTGGTATCTCAATCATGCAGTCTTGGAAAGGGATGCTGTTTTCTGTGGAAAGAATGGATTTCTAATATTTCATTTCAAATGCAAATGATCTCATTTATAAATTATATGCAAAAAGTTGGTATCCATTGTTTAAACTTAGGAATGTAGAAACAGAAAGTTTAGCAAATACATTTTCCAACCTGCATTTTCATTTACATGTATTTGTTCATATAATGTATACTGTTATTAGTCTTACCATGTACACATACATGTACACGTACGATCCTCTGATATTAGCAAAAGACATGTACCATGAATATCACTGATGTTGTTTCGATTTGTATTTTTATTGACACAACCACTTTCTTTCAAGTATCTTATCTTATACATACCCTGGATATTGATGTTCCCAAGACTGTGGATATTGATTCCATTACAAACATGTAAAAACATGTGAGTTCAACAATTTGGTAATGTAAAATACAGTTTGAGCTAGTCAGGCTAGCAGGACAAAACTGGGAAGAGGTCGGTATTTCAAAAATCCTTCCTTATGTGTGAACAGACTTTTAGTGCTGGAGGACGTAAGAAATGAATCGTAATTAAATTATAAAAAGATTCCAACCCGAATGACATACATGAACTAAGTACATGTAGTCTATATCAGTATATGACAGCTATCCGTGGCATTGAATCTTAAGATTTCTGTTCCCTATACAATTTATAAAAGAGATGATTTGATGCCACAGATTGCATCTAGACTAACATGCATGTAACTGGCTCTTTAAAGATGAAGTTTGCACACAAAGCAGTCATCATAAATAAATGTATATAGTTAGTAGTTACTCAAAAAGTAGCCCCTGATTGGATAAAACAGTTATTTCAGTTGTATTTTTAAACAGCTGGAGATTATACATATACATGATAGCAATCCTGTGGATAATAGGGTGTTTCATTCTGGCAAAGTTATCTTAGAACAGGACAGCATGGTTTCCAGGCATTCATGGGGTAACTGGTATTTCAATATCCTTTTGAAAACACAGAAAGCCACCACTGAATTTGTCCTTGTGGCTTTCCTTGTAGGAAGTCAAAACAAAGGAAGTGATAGGTCATTTCATCAAGCAACAGTATCTGTTGATCTACCCCTCCAGCTGTGTGGTCAACAGATGGACACTTTCCCCAGACCAATTTACAATTTGTATAGTAGGTTTATTTTAAAGTCTATACATCGTACAAATCAGCCACTGACAGGGATTTGATACATGACAGTTTCTTGTGGTGATCCTGGTGATTAATAGGGATCTCTGCTCTCATCTGGAATGTTTTTGGTGTAATGAATGAAAGATGGCATGAGGGTCAAGCACATCAATTCAGGTTAAGTTTACCCATCATTGTACAACTGCCGCCATCAAAGCATTGATGAACTGAATTTGTTACAAACAGGGAAAGTAAACAAATGAATTGGATTAATTACACTTTGCACAGCACATTCGAAAAGCAGAGACTTGTATTACATTTCATGGTTTGATAAAAACAGTTTCATGGCCTCTTCATGTGTACAGGGAACTTCAAATGTGTTTGTGTGCACCAACTTTTATGTAAAGAGGTCATACCATTATTCTTATCAAATGATGAAATGTATTACATTATACCATCACATAGTATCCGTACTTCCAATATACTGTGCCAAGTGTTATTAATCCAATTCAGTTGTTTACTTTCCCTGTTTGTAACAGTGTCCATTGGTCAGTGCTTCGATGTCGGCAGATGTAAATCTGTCAATGTCTGACTACCAATGGGTGACTCAGTTTCTTCAATCACCCCTATCCCCAGCTTCACCCAAAGGCAATGATAAATTGTACACTCAGATAAATAACAGCATTAGGTCAGGCATACCATTTCAGGTTAAGTTCACCCATTGTTGTGAACAAGTTGTCCATTTATAGCAACCATAACTCATGTTCCAAAAAAAACTCTATCCCCTCCTCCAATGATATATTACCACCATACCATTGCAGTAACAGAAATGGCAGACAAAGAAAGAAAGTATTCAAAAGACACAAAAAGATTTACATGTACAAATTACAAAATCAACTAACATCAATTTATTGACATCTATCACAAAAGACATGCCACATCTATCATTTCTCTGATGGAACATAACATACAATGTAAGCAAGACTTCTATAAACTGAAGGATGATTTATATACTGGTAATGTATTGAAGTTTGTATACATGGCCCACACATTCTAGGGATCTGTTGAACATGCATGAAAATTAGATTTAAGCGTAACTTGTGTACTTTTATACATACAATTACTAGGGACTTGGCATTAAACTTAGTTTACTTGCAAATAGCGAGTTTACATGTATATTGTTTATACTACATTGTAGATCTTATACAACATAACTTCAGTCCTAGAAGTGTGGCTTTTTAAAGTAAGTGAAAACAATTTTCATGCTGCACCATACGAATGATAAAGTGATGAAAGCCATGATCTCTGTCATGAGAAATTTTTCTTTTATGTAAAACATTCCTGCATAAATTAAATTAGAAGTTACTGCCAAGTAAGACATATACATGCATACATGTATGTCCAAATGGAAAGGATAGCATGGTGAAGACACAGAGAAAAAACCCCAAGCCAATCAGGATATCCAGGCTCTCCTAAATTGCCTCCACAAGTATCATTAGCAAATAGATTGATGTCCATGTAGAGATGTAATTGCATTAAAGTGTTCAGAGTTTGTGACAAAGTCAGTCATATATCATTCACTGATTACTTAGTACTTACTAACGGACAAAGTCTGACAAGACAACACCTGTCAGTAAATACATTGACTGTCTCATACATATAGCAATGTGTTTGTCACAAAATATCTAGTGAATTCAGAACAATGTGTGCACATGTATATGACATCATGGCAGTGTGATGTCATAGTAATGTGTGTATGTCACATAGCAATATGTTGTGTACATGTATGACATCATGGCAGTGTGTTTATAGTGTAATGTGTATCTGTGACATCACATTGTGTGTACTCGACATCATAGCAATTAATATGTTACTGTGATGTCATACAATGTACATTTCATATTATTTTGTAGCAGTGTATTTGTGGAATAGTAATGTGTGTGTACATGTATGCAGCATCAACAATGTACATGTAGTGAAGTGTGTGTGTGACATCACAACAATGTGTCCTCTTGACACATGACATAGCAATATGTGTGAGTGACATCACAACAATGTGTGTACAAAATACATTGTATAACTATAAGACAGTAATGTACATTGTATGACACCACAGCAATGTGTTTATGTTTGTTTGTTTGTTTGTGTGTGTATGTGTATGCGTGCATGCATGTGTGTGTGTGTGTGTGCGTGTGCGTGTGTGTGTGTGTGTGTGTGTGTGTGTGTGTGTGTGTGTGTGTGTGTGTGTGTGTGTGCGTGTGCATGTTTGACAATGGGTACCAGCATTATAATTATTGAGTTGCATGCAAGTTTGATAATATTATGTTCTACATGTACATAACAATGTGGACATAATACATTATTGTAAACTATGAAATATATACATGTACATGTATGTAGTTGCATCCAAGTACTTATTTTTCACATTCATTCATTCCTTCCTTCTATATGAAAAGTGAAAGTGTGATAAAAGTTGATATTGTTGAAAAAATTCATGTGAAACAAGGGAAAGAGATCAAATGTATAATGGTGAAGTCCGATAATGAGATACATGTAGATAGTGATCATCCATGGAGACTGTAGCTGATAATGTGAATGATAGCTGTCTGCTGAGAACCAATGCAGTGATTTATTGAACATCTTCAATCTCACACATGGCAGATATTTCAGAATGTAATCGATCATGGAAATATCTCACTGAGTATTGAATGTTTATGTGATAATTTCTTAATGATTTTATTGACAATTTGGTGGCATTTTGTAAGATTATGTAAAGTTCCTTCCTATCATAAAACCATTGTCCTCTTTTCAGCAACACTGATTTATATTTGTTTTGTCACTCAATCATACAGCTAATAATATGATGTTGTGTTTTGATTCACTATCTGTTGGTGACATAAGTTGCTTTATCAACACTTTTATACATGTATATCATGTACATGTATTTATATGTATATCTCTGTAAAGTTATGCAAATTATGTTATTTCTGATGTTGCATCAGTTTTATCATCTGTCATCCTCTTTACAGCTCTCTTGAGGGATATGGAGCACTATAAAGTTTTACAAACCTTATCTGTGTATAAGATTTTATCAGTGTTTTGTAGGATGCTAGTCTAGAGGCTATCCATGGCTTGGAATCTGAAGATATCCTCCATGTCTAGAGGAATCAGAAGTCATGAACCAAAAGTTAGAATGATGATCATGTAAACAGTTTATTACGTCCTGATTCAGATATGACAAATGTACCATATATGGACACCATGTACTGGCCCCAATAATTACTAAAACTTTAAATCATTGGACAGAATTCTGTGATTGACTAATACAAACATGAAATTAATTTCTGTGTGGGTGGCTTTGTCTGAATTTGACATTTAATCTCAGCTCCTCCTTCACTTTGTCTTGAGATGTAAAGCCACAGATAGCCTCTAGACTAGCATGTTATTTTATTTCTAACAACTGATATATAGAATTGCAATTAAAACCATTACAGTTACACATGTGCCTACATGTAACAGGCCATTGTCTAGCCTGGCAGTTTACCTCCATGGTTACATGTACATTAAAGATTGACAATATTCAGTAAAGATAACAGCATTTTAATGCAAACGTACAGGTAGCAATGTGATAGTAAACATACGTAGTGACATGTAGCAAGAATTTAGTTGAGCTAGATACATGTGTAATGCTATGCTTGATAAGGTGACATGATTTTCATTGCATACAACTAGTACAAGAGTCGTTTATGTATAATATTGATTATGGAAACCGTGATTTCAGAAATATTTTGTAAAGACTAAATGTAATACTTTGTCATGTATGTTACATGTTATGAGGTGATCATCGCTGTTATCATCACTGTTGTGATTATTGCCATTATGTTGGTGTATGTTATGAAAACTGTATTTCATAAAATTAATATCATACTGCTAGGTTGTCAGAAAAATTGACAGTTTCCTTCATCAGTATACGTACTACGTAACCTAGATTTGAGACAAATAAAATGGAAATGATCTGTAACACTACTTTGATATATCTACCATAGTTACTATTAAAACTACATTCCATAAATAGTCCACAAGACAGGTAAATAATCCCCTTTTATAAATAGCAAGGATTTGAGACAAATACACGGAATATGGAAAGCTATTAAATCGTCTATTGTAACTGGGTTTTAATATTCAAACGTTTTGTCACACATAGCCTAGGGACTTCAAGGTATGCAATCAGTTTGAAATTTTTTAATTGCAAATTGGGTGGAATTGATTGTACTATAATTGTGCATACCTCAAATCCAAGGTAAACAGAACTAAATAGGTTTGAATCAACACAACCACTTTCCCCCCTCAGGCAAGGTCTCATTACAGACATTACTAATAGATGTATCATTGCACAGTTACATCACTTCACTGTCTATCCAAACAGCTCCAGATCTAGCAAGGATACCCAAACTGTTAATTGCAACTGTCCAATTTCAATCCTTGTCATTTTTCTATTTTGCTAGGGGAGCCATCGGTGTTGGTCTCTATGGAAACCAGGTGATGACAGACGGTGTAAAGAGCTTTGCAGAAGCAGCTGAAGACGCCAACAATACATTAGTGGATGTGGAGACACAGGTAGACTAAATAAAATATATCGCCCCATCACATACTGAAATAATACACCGATAGACTTAATATAGAAACTGCTGATAGGTTTGTGGACAAGATTTGCTGCAACTTTTGTCGCATCCACTTCAACTCCCCTATTAAGTTACCACAAGATTGACTCGTACATGTCTCGAATATCACTTAAATGGAATTTTTCATTTTCTTCGGTAATTTATTTTACCAGGGTTTCTTTTCCATTGTAATGAAATCGCAGTGAAATCAATTTTTATGAAATTTGTGTCAGAAGGTCTTAAACATGGATAGGATATCATAAAATATTTTATTTGTGCAGTAAATGAGTACAAAAAATTATGTGAATCGTAGAAATAAAAAAATTTTCCTGTAACTTGTAAGTGTTAAAATATGAATTATACAACACACAGGCCAAGTTAGTATGTTTGAACAGAAATATGGATTGTATGCCCTGGTTGTTCTACATCACGACAAGCTGTGTCTGTCTTCTGAACATGAGTCAAAATATTCCAAATATTAATTTTTCCCAATTTTTCATAAATTATACATGGGGAGGTATAATTATATTATTCCCCAATATTTTCCTTCATTCAGACAGAAAATACTCTTGACCTGTAGGGTTTTGTCACTATTCGTCTAGTGACTCGTAATGACAAGGCCCCTTAGGTCACTCATATTTTCCTTGGCTGAAATAAATGGGAAATAAATTGTTCTAGACATGATTTTAAATATTTTATTTACACTCGTGAATTTATCCATAAACAATTTGTCTCTCCAGTTTGAATAAAATTACTGTCACACTGGAAATCTGCAGATTTTACATTATTATATGTTGCATCTCAGATCAGTAAAAAAATAATAACCACTAAATGGCATTTCTAGATTTAGTAATTCTATTTTCATTCAAAATGATTGAATCCTCTATGAACCTAAAAAGTACTGTAGGGTTTGATAAAAGAGTTTGACAAGTCATTTAGTCAACATATCAAACTTTTATTTACCAGCATTTCATATAAAAAAAGTATTCTTCATTGCGTAGTTTAACTTAATGAAATGAAAGATAATGTTTTTTCTCAGACCAACTGAAGCCGTCATTTCATGATTTATTGTCCGCTAACATTATCTAATACTCAGCTAAATTTATCTTCTAATTTAAACAAATGCTGTGACATCTGAAAGGATGATATTTACGCAAAGTCTGTGTTGTTTTAAAACTTACTTTATGTCTGTCATTGACTAGAGTATAATATAATATTGACATGCGGAGTAACCCAAATATTCCGTTATTTGGCAAATATCAATTGTAATAATTACGTTGCTTGATTCATAATATAAATCATTGTCTAGTGTAGGAATAAAGTTAGTTTGTCTGCATTGCTGATCTGTGAGTCTACGGTGCTGATCTGTGAGTCTACGGTGCTGATCTGTGACTATGATAGCGAGAGATATTGCAGACACAGATCAGCAGTGTAGACAGACTAGAATATAATCCATGTCTTGAGTCTGAATTACTGAATAACTAAAGCAGTAAAGGTAGTAATTATTAGTGATAATGTTCAGTATTTTAATGTTAACAAACCATGGTATTTTAAGGTGAGAACCCCATCTCAAAATGGCTCAACATTGATTGACCCATCCTCCTGTTATTGGGCAATACCCAGTGGATGGTTTATAAATTTAAATAAATATTAATGCAGAAGATACATGTATAGACAGCAGCAAGTCAACTGTCAGCAAGCTATTACAGACACAAACTATATTGCAATATGTTGATATGGTGTCGATGAATATTGATATAATTACACTCACAGTAGGGTGGTGTCTCTGATATGGGAGTTTTTGTCAAGTTTTTGTCCATTTTTGACACACAACACTTTACACTTTTTTTACAGTGTATTTATGTAGCCTTCCAGTGTACATTTTCAGGGACCTCCAGTATTTATACTGCAAATATCTTGATATCAATTACACAATGATTATGCAAAATGTATATCCAAATAACTGAGGTACCCCTCAGTTTATCCCCATTTGCGTAATCTACAACGACATACTTATAGTTTCATTTCCTGATAGTGTGCTTTCCATAGTAGTAACCGTAAAACATGTTAAATCAGACATTTTCCTGACAGGTCAAATGACAATGATATAAATGTTTGTCCATTGAAACACAGCAGTACAAGGAATGAATGAGCTAACCATTCAGCCATTTATAGTCCCCATATTGATCCTCACAACATTCAATATAATCAAAGTGTGTCTTCGGTATTAACTAACACATTCTCTTCCCTCTTAAATCATAACTTTTACTGTTATGGGTGTTCTTATGAGCTAGGATAATGCTATTGGTCTCACAAAAACAGCCCTCTAGGGTAAAGCTGACTTTACATGTATAATGCCATCAAAATAGACAAAGTGAAATGTGCTAAATGCAATTTACAAAGTAAAAAAGGTAATATCATGTTTAAACAAGTCGTCTCCGGGAGGAGAGGGAGTAGGGAGGGTATTTTGGTTAAACAGAAGAGAGACAAATACGGATAGTATACAATGTCTATAAAAACAGACTATACAAAAATGTTTATAGTTAACTGAGCACAGTATACAATGTCTATAGTAAAAACAGTATACAATGTCTATAGTAAAAACAGTATACAATGTCTATAGTGAAAACTCTATAATGTCTATAGTAAAAACTCTACAATATCTATAGTAAAAACAGTATACAATGTATATAGTAAAAAACACAGTATACAATGTCTATAGTAAAAACAGTATACAATGTCTATAGTAAAACAGTATACAATGTCTATATTAAAAACTCTACAATGTCTATAATAAAAAACACAGTATACAATGTCTATAGTAAAAACTCTACAATGTCTATAGTAAAAACACAGTATACAATGTCTAACACCACAGTATACAATGTCTATACATGTAGTAAAAACTCTACAATGTCTAGTAAAAAACAGCATACAATGTCTATAGTAAAAACACAGTATAAAATGTCTATAGTAAAAACTCTACAATGTCTATAGTAAAAACACAGCTACAATGTCTATAGTAAAAACACAGTATAAAATGTCTATAGTAAAAACTCTACAATGTCTATAGTAAAACAGTATACAATGTCTATAGTAAAAACACAGTATAAAATGTCTATAGTAAAAACACAGCTACAATGTCTATAGTAAAAACTCTACAATGTCTATAGTAAAAACACAGTATAAAATGTCTATAGTAAAAACTCTACAATGTCTATAGTAAAAACACAGCTACAATATCTATAGTAAAAACACAGCATACAATAATGTCTATAAGAACAGACAGTACACAGACATCTATAATAAAATACTATACAATGTCTATAGTAAAAACACAGTATAAAATGTCTATAGTAAAAACTCTACAATGTCTATAGTAAAAACAGCATACAATAATGTCTATAAGAACAGACAGTACACAGACATCTATAATAAAACACTATACAATGTCTATAGTAAAAACAGTGTACACTGTCTGTAGTAAAAACATCCAATGTCTACAGTAAAACCAGTATACAATATCTATACTCAAAACACAGTATACAATATCTATAAGAACAGACAGTACACATCTATAGTAAAACAGTATACAATGTATATAGTGAAAACACAGCATACAATGTCGATAGTAAAACCAGTATACAATATTTATACTAAAAACACAATATACAGTGTCTATAAGAACAGACAGTACACATCTATAGTTAAACAGTATACAATTGTTATCCATCAAAAAAGTAGAACGAAAGTGTGAAGATTCTATTTTCATATATTACGTAAATTTCTGTGTGCCAAAATATAAAACAAAAAAATTAATATTATATAGTCATATCATATGTACCCTGTACTAAACATAAGAACAAGTCAAAAAAATAATTGTATGATAGAAATTGGGTCATGCAGTTTTATTGCCTACTCTTCCTAATAATAGAACAAAATTCACCTTTGACCTTTTCAGAGATCAAGGCTATCACATCATTACACAGAGACAATATTTCATGTGAAAATAAAACTTTTTCTAGGGAAGGGTAAACGTGCAAGTGATTAAGTCCATGTATATGTATATGGGATGCATGACTGACTACATTGGAGTTTGGAGACACTTATTAGGATGCCGTCCTTTGTTAACTACTAATGAAGTCATCATGTCATCTTATGACATTTTGTCCAAGCGTCTACTACTTGAGTACGGGTCACTGCACATAATCACCAAGACTTGCAAGTCTTAATTATTCATTAAGAGTACAGACCTTTCCAAAGATAGATCAGGCAATTTCCTAATGAAAGTCATGAAACATTCATGAATGTATGACTTCTGTTTACACTTTAACCTTGCTAAACTGAACTTTGTTATTACGAACATTTTGTGTGATATACAAGATGTTAATATGTTCTAGCAAGGCCATATTAAGCTTAAATAAAAAAAAGTTGTTTGGTTCCGGTTACACGACCCCCACCTAGTTTTTCACGCCAACCCTAAACTTTCTTTTACTTATTTGAGAAAAAAATTAATAAAATTGCACAAATTGTGAAGTCTTGCAAGAAATAGTGGATGCGGAAACTGATATCAACTTAAAAAGACAATGTAAAACTGTTCTTCCAATCTGTAATGGCTGTACATCTGATGAGAAGAAACCAATAAAAATAAAAATAAAAAATGTACATTCTAAAATCGAATGTAATTAGAACCACACAAATTTTTTTTACGTCTTATCAGTTCTTTGCATGGGTAGAGTTGACTTTTTAGCATATTAGCACTCAGCCACTCAACACTTTGCCCCTCATAGTTTCGGTTACCCATGACAGCAGCGCACCACCATAATGACTACCTCCTCCAAGCAATGTAGTCTGGGGTAACCAAGACTACGTGTATGCCTCTCAGAATGTTTTTAAAATTGGCCTCATAATTAGAATCAAATTGACGGTCATGACAAAACTGAATCTAACACTGACATCATATATGGAATGTGGTATGACGGTATTATTCCTCATTTTACTGATTATCATTGGAGCCACTGAGGTTATCATAATTTTTCAGATCTGATGATAAAAAAGACATCAGCAACAAATACTAGTTGAATTTTCTAAGGTTGTTTTTAGCTGATGCTGATTCTGAACCTTATGTTCACTTTTTAAACGTTCTGAGGGGGCTCTTCATTGAATGGCTCTGGCTAACCATTGAAAATTCAACTCACTTTTTTTATATGTTGTATTGGTTTAGTGATTAGGGTTAGTCTATATATACATTTACATCAAGTGGCCCACTCTGGCATACATTGTATTTGGTCACTTTGTTTTCCTATGCACTTGAAATATGTAGGCACATTTGAACATAAAAATATTGATTTGATAATGGTAATCCAAATTTAAGTCAAGTACAAGTTTCATTGTACAAGGAGTATTTATTGATTCATAAAATATGATCATGATGTGTAAATACAGTTTGACAGTTCCTCCTCATGCTTACATTAACATGTGTTTACTCTGTAATAAGGATCTGTTTGATTGTGCATTTGGTGATGTTTTTATCAGTGAACTCATTTCATGCTTGTGAGCATTTGACATTCTTGTTTGGCTGAATTCACTGACAAATTGCTTCAGTGTGCACAAGCCATCAAACGTGCCATATGTACATGTACATGTACATTGCCAATAAATTGATGGACACGTGCCACGAAATGTGATGTACATGAATGAAACTATAGCAGGTGCATCACAGTGTGTTATATGTCACAATTTTGTTTGTTTAGTGTTGAGGAGAAGACATCTTTGTCTAGTCAATGTTGATGTCAGTAGACGGGCTAAACATATACATGTACAAATGTATATACACACAATGGAAAATCAGTTTTGTGTAGGATGCAGTACAGTTGGACATTGGTTGATCTGACAGCGTGTGAGTCGTACTTCCCTGTTACAGATAACCTTTTGAGACATCCTTATAATGTACTTTATATATATAAATCCACAACACCTGTGTCAATGATGTATGAAACCAAATATCCAAACGTGTATGAATTGTTGCATTCACAGCAGGTGTATTGGTGCATGTGAAATGTCACACTTCGTCTACATGTTGTATGTACATATCCTATAGTATATAGGTTGAGGAGACATGCTTGACAATTGTACCAGTCATCTATGTCCCGTCAATGTTTATTCTAGTTACCAGGCTAAACATACATGTCATGTACAATTGTACTTGTACAAGTCTTATGCAACTCATGCCAGTATATCCCAAATTCAAACTTACATGAAACTGTGACAGTAGTGAATGTGTCAGACCATAGACCTTTCACTGTGCACTATTAGTCTGGATGCCAACATTGTCTCTAACTCAAAACATGAGTGAGTGGAGGTGTAAGTCGTAATGATACCGTAGAGTGGAGGTGTAAATCGTAACGATACCGCAGAGTGGAAGTGTAAGTTGTAATGATACCGTAGAGTGGATGTGTAAATCGTAACGATACCGTAGCGTGGAGGTGTAAATCGTAACGATACTGTAGAGTGGAGGTGTAAGTCGTAACGGTACCATAGAGTGGAGGTATAAATCGTAACGATACCGTATAGGAACTAGACTTACTCCACTATGGTCAGACTCATAGTGATGGTAGCGTGTGAAATGTCAAACTTCTATCTACATGTACAAAATGTACCTGTGCATGTATGTACATGTAAGTCAATTTACATCATAATTTTCCAGACCTGTTAACATGTACAGCTACATACTCGTATATACATGTATTTTGTAGGCCTTATATAGCATGTCTTCCTAAACCCATATACCATAGATATAACAAAAGACATACCACACAAGTTTGCATCTCATTAAAGTTAACATGAAAATCTAAACTTACATGACATGTGCATGGAAGTGTGTAACACTGTCACAAATGTCTAAAACTCATTGTATCTTTCACAAATTAGTGTCAGAAATAAAATAAATATGATTTTTTTATGGGATAAATCATAACAGTGAACTTGTCATATATAGCTGTATGTGGGTCACCATTGATTTAATGTCCAAGAGAAATATGTACTTTGATATTTATGACCATACAGAACTTGATGCATACCCTTGACGAAAAAGAGAATTGATGTGCTATCAATACATTTATGAATTTGAAATATGATATTAATGATTTATTATTATTGACCTATCACATTGCATTGGTTGGCATTTCTCTTCACTGATATGTGTCAAATGTACACCAAATATGTCCATGTTCGTTTTGTTTTACCAGAACGAATATTTGACATGATTCTGATAACTTAAAATATTGGTAAAAGTTATTGAACAGTAATATCACCTTAAATGTGTGTTTGTGGTCCTGTTTTATAGTTCCAGGCTAACGATAATGATAAAGGTAATGGTGATGATGATGATAAAGTTATCTTAGGAGAAGCAGCCAAATCTTCTTGTGTTTGGAGCCAGTCACTCTCTGTCTCTGTCTCTGTCTGTGTCTCAGACTCTGTCTCTGTCTGATATTCAACACATAGTTATCTCAAATCTGTGTTTTTGCTAAAGCACCGTAAATAGGTAAACTCTATCTGCATTACCCAGTGACTTTACCAGGTGACGTCTGTTCCCCACATAAAGTTGTGGTATATATACCACAGATGGGAAACTGTGTCGGTTTTACCAGATTCACCCCTCTTTATTGATCAATTAATTAATTAATACTGTAAAATATCCTACCGTTAACAACAACTGAAAACGAAAGAAAATCAGAGTTGAAGCATACATGTACATGTATGCTATGATGTACTACATTATCTAAGGATGGATTATTACCTGGTAGTCCATATTCTCCACCTTTCAGAATGTAACTCTGATCACCCAATCTCTAAAATTTACCAAATCTGAATTGTTTGCAGGTGACCATTATAGATAGAACACTGAGTGATGATTTGACACAGAGTCTTGAAGACTTGCAAGGCATCTTTGGCACACCGATCAGTAATGAGACGGTGCAACAGAAATTGTTACAAGTGACGACAGATATGATACAAGAAGTTGAAAGGGCAGCTAACAGTGTTGTGAAAGTCAAGGAAGACTTAGACAAAATTGATGTTAATCTCGCCGAAATAGCAGACATGACAAATCATTATGAGTTCTATAGGTAAGTATAGTTTGACTCTGAGGAAGACTTAGACAAAATTGATGTTGATCTCGCCGAAATAGCAGACATGACAAATCATTATGAGTTCTATAGGTAAGTATAGTCCAAGACAAAATTGATGTTAATCAAATAGCAGCTATGACAAATCATTATAGGTACATGTACATAAGTATAACCCAAGGAAGATTTGGACAAAATTGGTGTTGATTTAGATGAAATAGCAGGCATGACAAATCATGAATTCTATAGCTAAGTATTACCCCAAGGTGGAACTTACTCTCGCTGAGTCTCCTGAATTTTCATGTGACTAATTAGCCATATACATGTATACATGTACTGATATAGCTATACATTCAGAAAATGTCTCTATGCCAGATTCTGTTATAATGAGTAGTTGATCAGTCTTATGTTATCATTGAGTGCCACATCATAAAGTGGATTATTACAGTTACATTTCTCTGAGCTCATAGCTACAATTACTTTGTCCAAGTTAATATGTAAGATATGACAATTTGATGAAGTATTAAAATGGACTGAGAGTGAGTGTAACCCCAAGGAAAATCTTTGAAACAGTGGACATTTATCTAGCTGAAATATCAAACGTGACAAATGGTGACCCCATTATGATGCACCACATCAATCCTTGTCTAATACTCCCGAGTATAAATTTCTTCAAACACTCTATACTTGTAAATGGATCAAATCACTCATTCCAAAACTATGTCATTTGCATAATTTATCATTTGCATATTTGATGACATCATTTGCATATATAATTAATTTTGTTGGACAGTTACATTAGATTTGACAGTATGTCACTGAAGTATAACTAAATCTATAGTATTAGTATGTACTATGTGGCATACATGTTTGAATCAGTCTATGTTATCAGTATGTCCTCAGATGAATATATCAAATATTATGCAGTGCTGAAGATATTTTTAAAAAATTGAAATGAATTTAGTAGACCTATAAAAGGCTGTAATAATTGGTATACCTGAATAAATCTCATATAGAGCGTAAAGCAGTCTTTTTTTTGTGTGAATCAAGTTTTATGTCAAAATAATAAAGTCATGATCATTACTATTAATGCATTTATGCCTTCAGTTTTCAATGCTGAATTCTGATGACCTAGAGTTGGTCAATGTATTGTTCATGTTTTGTACTTTACCAAGTAATGTTAATTTGTCTTTTTTTCTATCTTCATTTTCTAGGTGGTTGATAACAATTATAGTTCTAGGCTGGGAAGTGATAGTTTGTCTGATGGTGTTCATTGGTGTTTGTAAAACATCACGTTGTATTCTATTCCTGTAAGTCTATGTGTCTTGTTTTATATGTATTTTTACTTTTTTTTATTGACTCGCCGTCAGTTTAATTGCATCTAGCTGGATGTATTTGATGATGTATTTTGAAATGTGCATAGAGAATTCACTATTACACACTTTGAAACGTGCTGAGGGATGCCTTGTATAATTACATTTTGAAATGTGCATAGAGAATTCACTATTACACACTTTGAAACATGCTGAGGGATGCCTTGTATAATTACATTTTGAAATGTGCATAGAGAATTCACTATTACACACTTTGAAACGTGCTGAGGGATGCTGTGTATAATTACATTTTGAAATGTGCATAGGGAATTCGCAATAACACATTTTGAAATGTGCTGAGGAACATTCTTTATAGTGCATTTTGAAATGTACAGGGAATGCTCGATAGTACATTTTGAAATGTGCTATGGGAAATTAACTGTAATACATTTTGAAAATATGCTATGGGAAATTGTCTGTGACGCATTTTTGAAATGGCTCATTGGAAATTGTCACTAATACATTTTGAAATGTACTATGGGAAATTCTGTGTGATACATTTTGAAATATGCAATGGGAAATTCTCTGTGACAGCATTTTGAAATTGTGCTATAGGAAAATAATGCTTGGTAAACGTTTTGAAATGTCATTTTCTTATGTTCTTCTAACAGTGTAATCTTGTGATCTCAATGATAATGGCATTATATGCACAGAACTGATTAAATATGCCAAGGTTATTTTGTATGTTTCAAATAAAGATATAATAATATCCAATGGATTTTTACATTACTGTAATATACATAGTTATTTTGCAATATCAATAATAAACGCTGGCGTCAACCAAATTCATTTCTCACTTAAAAGTACGCTATTGGTCAAATTCATGGTTATTGTTCATAGTTCATATATATATATATATATATAGCTCATGTTGAAGTTGTGTATATAGATGCTCTGAAATCTCTATACAGTGAACCTATTGGTGAATATTTGAAAACAGTGAGTTATCATAATGTGTTTTTTAAGTAACACATTGTGAACTGTATTGAACATGTGTCATTGGACAAAAAATTGTGCTTTCAGGTAACCCAGAATTTATGATATTATGATTAATCTGTCAATCATACATAATGAAAGAAAAGAAAATTGATAACTGAGATATGAAAGGAATAAATAGAAAGACAAATATAGAGAAAGAATGACATATACTACAGACAAATGAATTAAAAGAAAAAAGACTCAAACGCAATTTATGATGTGATGTTTTACGAGTGATAGATTGGTAAATTGAGATAATATGAGAGAGATCCTAGAGTGTACAACATTAATGATTTATTTTGATGATTGTAGATTAAGGTCAAGGTCAAGTTAAAAGATATATGATTTAAAATGACAACATAGCATAAACAAACCCACATCATATCCATTAGGTGTTTATAAACATTCCATAGTAGTTAAGTAAGGGTTAAAAAAAATACCACTACAAATCTTTATTCTTTAGGTAAAGGGCAATGTTTCAATCCCTGGTCATCACATTAGTGTTTATCTTAACCCTTTTCAGTGTATTATCACGAAAAAAGCACAAAAACAGAAGAAAACCCCCCCAAAATCACAATAAATGCTACAATTATTGCAGCCTTCTATTTAGGAGTAGAGGACTCTGTGACTTTGGAATGCTAAGCCTGGTACATTGTTTCAAAAATCAAGTCTGAAAGTGAACTAAATAATGAACTATAGTTGTTAGTGATTTAGAGCGGACAACATTTTGCAGTGTGAAGCCTCTTATAGTGTTACCAGTAACCAAGTTTGTAAAGGGTTATTCTAGGATTATAGTTCATTGGATTATTCTTATTTTATAATTCTAGTTTTTTTTATAGATCTGCCAAACAACTGATTTTCATACCTAGACTTTAACCCTAATCTGGAAGTGGGCCTTGAAATAATTTTAAGTTTTAAGACGACATATTATTGTAAGGAACAGCTGTCAACAGAGGGAAAATTATTTTTAGTAATGCCTGTCCTTGCAACAATATTTTCTTTCAATTTAGTAAGTGAAAGAGCAGTGGGGTATATTCAGTATCTAAGTAGATAAACCTTAAAATGCCACACTGGTGCATGTAGTGTTCATGTACCCTATCATAGCAGTGAGGGCACTATGACCGTGCAAGACATTTCCTGATAACAACACCGCAACTATTCACTTGCAAGCCCATTTTCTGTATTCTGCTATTGTTTCTGAAGAGATGCATTCAATATTAATATTATGTTTAATGATGCCCCCCCCCCCCCCCGGGGGGGGGGGGGGGGGGGACCATAAAAGATTTGAAAATCTCTATTTTTGTGCTGAGTTGATGTGGCTTGTGAGTGTAAAATGTGAAAGTAAAGGGTGAAATTTACCATGCCTAGGGGGTCTCATAGCCATATAGTATTTGCTACATGTACACAGAAGGTAATTTATATGTATAGTACTAGTACTGTCTTCCAAATTTGACAAGAATGACTAAAAGAACAAAACTGATAGTGTAGTAAATACTGGAGATTTAAACAATATGTGACTTAATATCAACAAAATAAATATATGCAAATATGTAAATCAATATTTAATGAAAATTTTATGTTAGTTGATTTGAAATTGTACATGTTATGTGTTCTCTCTGTTATATTTCAAAGAAAGTAGAATGCAAATACATGTTACAATCAAAAGGACATCAGCTGAGATTACGTGATTTCTAAATGGCTTTCTTAACTGGGTGGCAAAGCACTTCTGTAAATGACAAAGAGGTACAGTGCCTCGAAAAGGAGCATATAGTATCAAAGTATTGGTTTCTTTGACTGTAGAGACCTGCATTATACAATTGTTTATGTCAATGAACTGTCCACTTCCCCCAGTCAGCTGTTATTAGACTAACCACAAACTTCCACTAAATCATTATCAAGGGAAGTATAGAGGAAGTAGAATGTTATGTTCCCTACTATCTGACAAGATACTACCCTTCCTGTACAGCAATAATTCATGACATTTTTTACTTTTTATTGACAGGTCGGCTGTTCTTGGACTGATAACTCTTATCATTTGCTGGACAACTCTTGGAGCTAAACTGTTTTTAACACTGGTAAGAGGAAAACTGTAAATTAAAGTGCTTGTAATGTTTACGTCTGTTCACATGTCTGAGGAGATTGGCCCCTGTGCCATGACCTCATGGGGCACGCAATGTCACATATACACAATGCGACAGGGTGGATGATTCTTATAGTCGTCTCAAGATGAACCACACCTTTCCTTGTACAATGCCATGTATTCAACCAGTCACACACTCAAGGGAATTAACTTCATCTGATGCTACTCTGGATGTACAAATTAGAAGGGTTTGTGTTATTCTGTCTTTCCCTATACAGTGCTGTGGTTTTCTGGCATACAGCCTGTCATACATCGGAGGTTGGGGGGGGGGGGGGTTGCATAGATGCCATCTGACTATATCTTGGATAAGAGTTTGTGTGCTCATCTTTCAATTTAAAGTTGCAATTTTATAAAAGATGTCAGCGTTTTTGATAAAGGTGGTAGGTAAGTAAAATCTACCCAAGTACCCCCAGTCACTTTTACCAAGTTTCCCGAACAAAACTTGTCTGCTATATTAATCTCAGTCAATTTTATACCAGACATCATCCTCCCCATTCGTTAGAAGTTTTTCCAACCATAGCAAAAATATTAAAGTGTCCATCTGTTATGAATCCAAAATGAATGAAGATATAATATGCAAAATATAATATTTTGAAAGATATCCTGTAGGCAGTAAGTACATCTTAAAACCAGCAAATCAGCTACCGGACACTACAACAATGGCTTTAGATGGTAGGACATGTGCTTGAAGTGTAATAGTATATACTGTAACCTCTTTTTGAAAAAATTTATTGTCTGGTGACTGTTATATTGATAGACATTTCATGTAGAATGTAAATTTTAGTTATGTATTATGGATTATGGATTATGGCACACTCTTCCAAATTGCACCCTCTCTGCAATCCATGTTAACTTGTTGTACATGTACAGTACATCTTTTGAAAATGAAAGTACCAGCAGGTTCATATTGTTTGTAGTTTCATTGTCATTGTCAAAATATACGTACCAAGACACATCACCACTTTCACAGGTTTACATTCTGTGAAAACGTAATCAACAAATTCTCAGTCGAGAAAGGGGAGAAAGGTCATATTTGTTGTATGTGGCCATTGAAAATGTGATGTCAACTGAATACCCATGCAAGTAGCTGCGGTATTCTTGAAGAATTAGAATGTTGTCTGTACAGTGCTTGCTCTGCCAATATGATCTTTTAAAAAGTGTGTTTTATGTGATTCTTATATAGATCATTAAATTTTATCATCAGCCATTCTAGGATTCCTTAAACTGTAACTGTAACATTACTTTATACACAGTACAAGGTTATTTCTGTTTTAAATGTTCAGTCACGGTCTAATAACAAACAAATCAACTCACGGCTGACTAACCTTGAAATATCTCGGCAGGACAAGAATTTTTATGAAGCTGTTAAACTTTCAGATGTTGTCGTAGCAGTTTGAAAGAAAGCTATAGATATATATAAGTCAGAGAATGTGAAAAATACTTGAGTTAATAACAGTATTGAGAACCTCTAGGTGCCTTCTTGTTTTCTATAAAAACTATCGTGCATCATTGTAAAGTCTACTTTGATGAAACTACAGGTATTTAGTTAGGGTGGCCAAACTTCATGAAGGAAAACAAAAATAATTGATGTGTGTTTCTGAGAATAGGGTAGGTAGGTCAGAATTTTATTTTATTTTGTTTATTTTATCTTGTAAATTGTTTTTGATTTTGAAAAAATATTGTGTTGACCTTAGAACAAAGGAAATGTCAGTCAAAATACTTCTTCTGTTAGAGTTTGATGAAATATGGACAGACATTGCTGGGGACAGAAAGTAGATGTGCATGAAGGTCAAGAAGACATAGAATTTCTTATCTTTTTGTTTTAAATGTTTAAAATAATGTTTAGGGTCGGAGGCTTTAAACTAGGGTCAGTCGGGTTATCGGAAACACAATTTTTTTATTTTGCCTAATTATCAACTTAATATTTTGTACACAATTCTGTAGGAAAAAAAAGTACCACGTTTGATGACCATACATTAAAATGTTTAAGCATATGATGAGCAAACAACCATTATATTTTCATGTAGAATATAAAGATGTGTCTATTTCTCAAATTCGTATTTTTGCATAAATGTAACACGACAATTCCTTTTTTATGTAATTCATACGTAACCTTAATTTCTTAGGAAACTTTTACTATGCATCCCTCTTATGCCTGTATTTCCCTTGTTATGTATATATCTTCACAGACATCAGAATGACATTCCTAGAACGGAGAGCATCCAATTTTGTATTTTTGTGGTTGTGTTATCAGTCTAGTTTGTGTAATCTCCAGACATCGGCCATCAGTAGATAAAACTGCTGCTATAAACTGACATAGCTAGTTCTGACCCTGTAACACTTCACAATTATTTATGGCCTGTGAATAACTCAATAATTGAAAGTCGGTGAATGCTCTTATCTTAAACTGTTCAATTTATCAAGTCTGGTTTGCTGTTTTTAATGACTGCAAACCAAGTAGATCGGACACACACACGTTAGTGGAAGTTGATGTTTTGTGTAATGTGATGTATGTCTTAGGCAGAGAGAGAGAGAGAGAGAGAGAGAGAGAGAGAGAGAGAGAGAGAGAGAGAGAGAGAGAGAGAGAGAGAGAGAGAGAGAGAGAGAGAGAGAGAGAGAGAGAGAGAAGAGAGAGAGAGAGAGAGAGAGAGAGAGAGAGAGAGAGAGAGAGAGAGAGACAGAGACAGAGACAGAGACAGAGACAGAGAGAGAGACAGAGAGTGTGTGTGAAGAAGGGAGGGAGGGAGAAGAGAGAGAGGGGGAGGGAGGGAGGGGGGGGGGAGAGAGAGAGAGGGAAATAATATCCCAGTTACAGCTAGTGTAGCTTTGAAGACCACCATGATTCTACATTGTGACATAATTAGTTTACTCTTCTGATAGATTCAAAATTTGCCAGAATTTGACAAATAAGAGAAAAATTTGAAGATTTAGTGACTGTGCAAAGGTGACCCAGGGACCTATATAGAACATATTTATGACTAATTGGATTTTATGACTAATTGGATTGAGTAAATATTTTTTTGAATTCCAAAAGTTAATATTGTGTAATTAATTTGACAACTTGATGTAATACTTATTATTATTACTGGACCCTGGTGCAAATGATATTTCTCAGGAAGGGGAAATGAGTGGACATTTTTTTTTGAATGGCACCGCAATTCCGATATTGTGTGTAACGTTGTCTGACTAATCTTCGTAAGTAGTCTCCTGATGTGCATAGAAATTGTCAGAAATTAGACAAGAGAGACAAGCCTGGAATGAGTTTTGTGATTATTGCATTGTTGAGTTGATACTGATGGTATTCTGAGTGTCAGAGAGTCTGGGTGGTTCCACATTGTCACTGAGTGTAATCACATTAATGGAAGGGTCTACTTTGAAAGATTTATAGACACATTTCTGTTCCTAAGTACACTCTGTATAGAATTAGATTGGATTACTTCCCAAACAAGAACTTCAAAAGAGGGGTTACTTGACCGTCAAAAGTAATTCTTTTCATCCTGTCAATCAATCGTCAATCAATCTGTGCATTTGTACATTCATTACTAGCAAAATGTGTTCATTGTTTAGAAGATATTTCAAATGTTGAAAATGATGTTTTCACGTCTGTAATATACTTACAGACACATATGTCCACACACACACACACACACACACACACACACACACACATATGCACACACATGCACACACTCACATACATACACATGCACTTGCACACACACACACACACACACACACATGTGCGCGTGCTTGCACATGTACATATTCACACACATACAGACACACATGCGTGTACATGCTCGCACATACACATATACACATATTCACACATGCACATACATGCACATATGTATACATATACATCATTAGTGTACTCAGACCAAACCAAAAGCATTTTGAACAAAGAGAGTGATTCAATCATAGCTCCTTTGTTTTGTTCATGAAATTTGATATACTTATTGATATATTTTGTGTTCAGAAAAGTGATCTTCACTTATGTTTTGATTTCAGGCTATCAGTGACTTCTGTGTAACTCCAGACATTTATATTTTGGATCAGACTGCTGACAAACCATTGGATGAAGGTAATTATCCCATGTGTGAATTATGTATATAGTATGTACAAAGTATGTGTGTGGATATGTGTATGTTTAGACATGTACACATATACATACATACATACATACATACATACATACATACATACATACATACATACATACATACATACATACACACACACATACATACATACATACATACATACATACATACATACATACATACATACATACATACATACATACATACATACATACATACATACATACATACATACATACACACATACATACATTATACATACATACATACATACATACATACATACATACATACATACACACACACACACACACACACACACACACACACACACACACATACATACATACATACATACATACATACATACATACATACATACATACATACATACATACGTATGTACGTATGTACATACAGACAGACAGGCAGGCAGACCTGCAATTGTTCTTACTTGATGAGTTTCGAAATCATACATACAGTGTGAAAGGTATACACTGTTTATGAAATCAGACAAAGTTATGTGGTACTATTTGTATTTGAGTGACATGTTTTATGTTTCTATTTACCTCCTCAGATGTGATGAAGTATTACCTATACTGTTACCCCAGCTCATATAGTCCATTTGAAGAGGTGAGGAAATTATGTTTTAGTTGTATGCCAAGTACTATGAGTGAAAATCATGCACACTTTAGTCTACTCAACAAAGTTGTATGAATGCAGATGTCATTTGTATGAAATAGAAAGAGCGCCCTCTACGCCAGGATTTTAAAATGCCTTCTTGGTCACTAGGTAGGCTCACATCCCTGTCTTCCTGTGGTACCAAAGACAATAACATGGTTATTGTTATAACTGT